>NC_052502.1:18135721-18243734 GCF_016617805.1 Bactrocera tryoni
TTGAAGACCTTCTCTAATTTGCTTAATTTCTTCCGTCCGCTAACTAGAACTGAAGCTACACTACGACATAGGGCATAATTTGATATCGGATAATTTTTTCTGCCACAAATTCTCTAATTGGCTTAATAACTCAGTATAAGCTCCTCCATCCTCTAGACACCGGAACTAGCACTACGATCTAAATTGAAATTCGATGTGGTACTAACCCAATGTCTAATCGAAACATGGACGATGACGACCCGAGTTGAGCACATGTAGTATTCGAAAAAACTGGTCTTCGCGAGATCTTTGGATCCGCCTGCTTGTGAGATGAGTATCGAAGAAGATGGAACCACGAAAAGTATGAGCTATACGGCGTCATGGATACAGTTGAGTGGATGAAAAATTTCAACACATCCAATGGAAGGACCAAGTGCATACCAACCTTTCGTGGTCTCGGTCTACTGTGCTACCAAAGAAGAAGAAGAGTGTGTAATCGAGCCAATAACTCAATATTATAGTGTCATATACCCATTAGGCCCTTATCTAGATATGCTGTACATCTCACCTAGTGAATCCCGACCATGTCCTATCGGCCGTTAACGCTTTTTTTTTTTTGACTGGTTCTAGGTCCCTGGTGTGTACCAGTGGATCGATTCGTATGAAAATTCTGCTTTAAAGTCGGCCGCAGTTGTGCTTATCGTCCGAAGTGAGCAAATGTGGGACTAATCGCGCCAACAGCTTTCTCGTGTGCGTCCAATATCTCGTTTGGTATATAATCCAATCCATATTTGAGATACTCACGCTCTCAGTTATCTCACTCATCTTCAATCGCCGGTCTGCCGATAAGAGATCGTAAACTTCTTTGTGTTATTCTCCTGTGCGATGTGCGACCTCGGTGAAACTCATTAAATCATTTTCTGATAGTCACCATCAAAGTAGAAGAGTCATCGTATACAATAACTAAGCACTCTTTGGAAACGATAAAGTATCGAGTTACTGATCGATATTGCTTTTTTTCCAATTTTTACAAAGACCCCTTGATGATCGAGTTACCGATCGATGTTGCTTTTTCCAATCTTCACATATAGATCCGTTGACCTGGCCTTTTCCATGCGCGGTCACTACATAGCGAAACGTCCATTTCTGCTGATAGGACAGTCTATCTATAAATATATTATATTTACTATTCCATAGAAAATTCCTCTTTCTATGTTAGCGGCGCCATCTGACGGTGACGCCAAGTACTTGCTCGATGTACGAAGTCTGAATCGCCATCCTCTCTCACTGATACCGATTTCATGCAAAGCAATGTTTTCTGAACTTTTACTTTTTCACACTTTTTACTAAATCATCCCCTCCTTTTGATTCTTTTGGCTTTGAGGTTAATTAATTTTTTTTCCGCTTCTCCCCTTCTTCATACAATATCTTAATGCGTTGATTAGCTTACCCACATCCCTAAATTTACATTTCCCCTTGCACAAACATATTTTCAGCGAATCAGCACAAAAGCCGTCTACAAATTCACACAATTTATCAACTTCTCAAAGCAGTGGAAAAAAATTTAATATAAAAGTGCGGTTGAAAATGCACGAACAATGAAAAGAGAAGAGCTGCCAAACTGCCAATTAAATTCGCATTCTTTTCACTGCTGCGAAGCGATAACCCAAAGCACCTTGACCTCGTTCGCATTTCACTTAGCGCATATTTCACCTTTTTCAACTTTTTACTGTCAATATGCTTTTTATTTCTATTTTTTGCGAGCATCCTTTGCTTCCGCACACAAATACTCATTTGCTCATTATGCTGCTGCGCTGCCGCTGCCGTTCGTGAGCAATATTTTTGGCACAGAAATAACGGTAATAGTTAGTCGTAAAGCATATTATACGCTGTATTCAATTAAGGTCAATATCTGCAGATATTCGTACACATTCCGAACTCTAGTGTTGCAAGCATCGAGTCCATATTTCCATCCATTATTCACCTTTGCATTAATCTGAAATTTCTCACCCATTTGTAGTTGCTCATAATAATTTCTCATTTGCGCTGTTGGATTTTATATGCGCTCTTCAACTTTTTTAAAATATTTTTTTCACTTTTCAACTTTTTTAATATTTTTTTTCCACTTTTTACATTTTTTCAATTTTTTTCAGTTTTTTTTAAATATTTTTTCTTCACCTTTTTCATAATTTTTGCGAGCTACAATCCATAATGAACTTTATAACTTTATTAAGTAATCAGCATTGTGAAAAATGCGCGCATAAAGTGCTAAGTGAAGTATATGAGAGAATGGGATGCTGGAAAATAGTTATGCCAACGAAAGAATATGAAAGTGTGTTGCACCCACCGCCAGCGTACGCTTTCTGACCCAATTTCTTGTGTTCGTTTTCTTTCATTCATTCTTCAGATTTTTGCTCTACGCTACCTGCCAACCGCCAGCCCGTTATTTACGCATACGCTTACATTGTTGTTCTTTATTTAGCATTGTAGTTGTGGCGTTGTGGCTATCGTGTTCTTGTGTATATGTGTATGTGTGCAATGATGCACCCGTTGAAGCGGAAGTCCCACTGCCACTGCCAACTCCTCGGCGTTCGTGCCGCGTCAGTCGGTCAGTGAATTACCACCAGCAGCGGTGGCGGTGGTGGCAGCAACAGCATCGCCGCTGTTTCGTGTTGGCCAACAAGCGACCGCAATATATTACTACGGGGATTAATTTACTTTATGAATATTCAATGCATATTCTTTTCGCTTTTGCTTTTCACTATGCAGTCTGTCTGTGTGCGTTGTGTGTAATCTGTGTTGCGTTGCGTGCATATTGCTGAATTATATTTCGAACTTTTTCTGAAATTCATCGCATTCATCATACAATGTAGGTTATTGGGCTCACTAATAGGAGAAGCTCGATTTTTTCATAAACTTTCATTGACCCATTTCTGAAGTTTCAGTAGTGCGTTTTGATTGCTTCACATTTTTGTTTTCAAAGGAAGTCATTCATACACTAGCTTTATATCCTTCGCAAGTAAGTGAGCGCTCTACGATTGTAACTAGTTGAGATTATATTCGATTGCGTACTATCAAGTGAGTGTTTTCAAAGAAAGTATATATAAATTATTTTTAATTTTTCTATAATGAAGGCACAAATATCTGGTCATCTCATTTACAGAGTACAAACCCATCAGTAGACATTAAAATACATACATATATTGATATGTTTTCAGGACACAAAATTTTATCGAACATAATGACATTCTGGTGCTTTAAAAAGAGTTTTTTCGAAAGACATATTCTTATATGATACCAAGATTTCAGCGAGGCCCCAGTACACTTGTTCCACATTTTTTTCCAATTCTCGAAGCAGTTGTTAAAGACAATTTCAATAAGCAAAGTGCGTTTAATGTCTTCAGTTGTCTCAAATCCGTTTCCCCGGAACGCTCGTTTGAGTTTGCTGAATAATAGAGCTATGTATGTAAATCTGGCAAATACGGTGGTTGCGACACATATTGGTCCGAAATTTGACGCAAAACTCACTAACGGTCATTGCAGTATGCAGTATGCAGTATATGAGTTACCGGCCCATAATAGCTGCAAATTTTTTACGAATAGCTTTACGCAAACGAAACATAACACTGAAATAATATTCCTTTTTGACAGTTGGGCCGGTCGGAAGAAATTCGGAGTACACCACACCTCGATAATTAAAGAAAACTGTCACTATAACATTGATTTTTGAGCTTCTTTGACGTGTTTTTTTGGCTTCGGCTCATCTTTGTTGCGATACTCGGCCGACTGATCGTCTGTTTCCGGGTCGAGCACATATATTCAAGTCTCATCGCCAGTAGTAATACGTTCCATGACATCCTGGTAGTCAGAAATCATTATACACAGACGTTGACGCAACACTGTTTTTTCGAAAAAAAATTGTTATTTTGTAATCAAATGTGCTTTCACTTTTCTTGGGCTCAAATGATCATTCAAAATGAGCCTTCCGATATTCCAACGACGCCAATAAGATCTCGAACTGTTAATCATCGATGCACAAGCACCAATTTCTTTTGTTTGCGACGTGACGGTTTGGTCATCAGTTGATGTTGATGGCTGTCCTGTACGTGGCTGGTCGTCAACGCCTTCTTGACATTCCATGATATTGATATGATATTTTTACCATTCAAAAACGCTTACTCGCGGCAACAAATTATCACCGAAGGCCTTCTCCAACATTCTGAATGTTTTGGCAGCAGAAACTTGATTTCGCACACAAATTTAATGAAACTTTCTCATTCCCTAGTAGAGAAGAATGTACCAATGGTTCTGTGATCAACCGTTTCAACGGTCGACGGATGAAAGTATGAAAGAAGAGCAGAAGCTAAACAGCTAGCTAATAATCTTTTTAGTGGACAGTTAATTGACAAAAATCCATACCGCCTTTACGGAATTATTGCCAATAGTTATGCAAGCCACCAATACTAGACTTTCAGTGGGTCTCTTATCTCCTAGAAATAAAATGTTACGAAAACGCAGACGAGTTGGTCTGATCGGAAGCAGTCAGGAACACCATTCCCCTAAACAGTCCCAAATCATTCAGTTTCTGCAAGGGCTAGAGCAATAGACCCTAGAGGTACATCTCAGATCTTGGAACACTAGTTCTTGGAACACTAGCGTATTGGAATAGAGGACGTATCTAACAGATACTTTGGGATAGCGTTGATGTTGGGCAGGCCAAAAAAATTCTAATTCTAGACTAAATGAGGTAGCTACACTTAAGATGCGTAAGATGATGAGACTGGAACTTTGCAAATGCCCAGCTTTCAGCTATCTGGTTCGGAATATCTTCCACGGCTCCCAATGCTCGATTTTAAGAGACATTTGTTGATTTGCTTAATTTGGTTACGTTCGGTAGCACAATGGGTTTAATGATGTTCTTTGTGCGACTGTCCGCTGGCGCTTCTGTGCCTCTCTCTTCAAGCAGCCACACTAACCAAGCGGTTGAATCTTCTTGGCAATAGCGTTCAGCTTCAGAGCCTTGAAAACTCAGAAAAAGGTTTGTCACTTAATGCATATAACCCCAGGTGTGTCTAGATACAAGTTTTTATGAATATTTGAAAATCAGAAAAAATTGTTGGCCGTAATTTTGTTGGCTGCTTTTTTTTTGGACTATTTTAACTAAAATTTCCCACAGCTTGTTTCTGATTATTCCTTTTAAAGTCAAAATTTATCTTGATGACCGTAGGAGTTGATGGGAACTTATGTTAAAATTCGTTTTATTATCAAGTAAATACTAATTGGGCCATTATTTCATTGCGGTGGCAAAATGATTTCAATTATGGTTAAAATTTCGGTTATATTTGTAATCTCCAGTTAAGATTAAACACAGAAGTAAATGCTGATACGATAAGTAAATGGAATGCAATAATATTTCAGTAAAATAATTTTGCAGCTAAATTAATATGAAAAGCTAAGATCGTTGTTTTTTTATATATATTCCCAATGCCTTAACAGATTCCGGCTTTCGCCTCACATATTTTTGCTTTTCTCGTAAGCTGATTTCCATAACTATTACAAATACCAACCGAAATATTAATGCAATTATGCTTATAGTTAATTCCTATGTTTTAATCACGTCTACTTTTATCACTTTATTAAATTGTAACAGGATTTGGCATGCTTTTATGAAGGTGTTTCACTAATAAACGCTTACAACGTTGTTAAGCGGCTTAATTTGCCAATAATTAATTAAATTGAACTGCGTGCTAATACTTTTTGCCTGTTGACAAGTAATGCCATAACTTAATGAGTATTTACATACGGCTGCGCAGACACACACCCACACATGCGCATGATTAAAGCATAAGTGTGCGAGCAGAGCGCGTTGTGCGGCGCTTAATGAATGGCCGCTTTGGCCTCGTGCCACTGCATTGTTCTGAAAATTGCATAAATACTTGTAGCTTTTTGCGCATACTTTTTTCTGTGTACTTGGGTGTCTGTGTGTGTGTGTGTGTATGTGCATGTAAAGCGCATTACATCAGCTGCTTGTTGGTGCATAACTTTGGTGCGCGAGTGTGCGTGCATTACGTTTGATTTAATGACTTTTTTGCTCAAAGCACCATTAAATACATGTGTATGCCTATTAATGTATATGAATTTGTATATAATATACAATACAATGTCAGAAAGCAAAGCTCAGCGTGTGTTTGTACTCAATGTAATTTTTTACAAATGTAATGTAATTAATTTCAGTTGTGCGGCTTTTGGTTGCAACTATTACTTTTGGCTAATGTAATTTTTGAGCTTTTCGCTTTGTGTACTTATTGTTGTTAATTGTAAGTAATTACAATGGTGTACACGATAATGGGGATATTAAGTTATTATTCTTTGATGATTCTTTGATGAAAATTTAGTAATCATAATATTTTACGTTTAATTTGACAATTAAAAAATAGTAATCATTACTTTTTTACATTATAAATAAATATGTTCAATGAGAAGTAATGATTACATTAAAAAAAAATTTTAAATAAAATTTAAGTATTTATAAATGTTGTGAACCATAAATAATTTGTATTTTTTGAAAAATAAGAAATCATTACATTTGCTTTACTGTATAAAAATCATTTTTTATAAAATATATTTTATAATTACTTTTGTACATTTGTTTAATTAAAATCTAGTAATCATTACATTTTGTATACATAAAAATATACATGTTTTAACTAAAATGATATTTTTTTTCATATTATAAGTGAACACGTTTTAATGAAAATTATGTGATTATTATTTTTTCCCCTCTAATCAACTCTGTTTTAGTAAATACAGATAATCATTACACCATCTATATTATAAAATATGTTTTCATAAAAACTAAGTAATAATTACATTTTGCACCTTATAAATATTTACTTTTAATTAAATAAAAATAATCATTACATTTTCTCAAAAATTATATAATGATTACTTTTTAGTAAAAATGAAGTAATAAAAAATATTTTTAGTAAAATTTTTCCAACCATATATAATACATAAGTAATTAAAAACATAATTAAGTAATCATTACTTTATAATTACACTAAACAAATTATTTTCAATACAAAACTTATAAACACTATTTTGCTCTCATTATAAATATACATATACATATATTTTAATTAAAATTGTGCCATTGTTCCTTTCTTACACTGTAGTTAATTGATTCTTAATAGTAATTAAGTAATCATCACTTTGTAAAAACATTATGAACAGGTTATTTTCGATAAAAATCCAGTATTCAGTCTTTTTTCATATTACATATGAATACTTTTATTTCAAATTATGTAATCATTACTGGTTTATGTTGTAATGACTTATTTTGAAATAAGTAATCATTACCTTTTCCATAATAAATAAACACCTTCAATTGAAATATTGTAACCATATGAAATAAATATTTAAAAATCTAATTAAGTAATTACTATTATATAAATAGATTTAAAAAGACAATTCTCAATAAAAATCAAGCAATAATTGCTTCTTTCACGTTATAAATAAATTATTTTCGATAAAAATCAAGTAATCATTTCTTTTTTCGCATTAAAAATAAATACTGTTAATAAAAAATTATGTTATCATTACTTTTTTATGCTGTAATTAATTATTATTTTAGTAATCATTACTTCATAAATACATTAAAAAATATTATTTTCAATAAAAACCAAGTAATAATTACTTTTTCACGTTGTTATTAAATAATCTTTCAATAATCATTACTTTTTGACACAGTATATAATTATTTTTTAATAAAAAAAATATATAATCAGTATTTTTTCACTTTGTGAAAATTATTTCGTATCTTATTTGTTTCTCAAAGGCACCTATATGAGTTCGAAAAACGCTGAAACATTTTTGCCAAAATAGAGAAAAAAATACAGCTTTCGTACTGCAATATGCCATATAGATACATACATTACCAAATACCTGGCTTGCTAATATTTAAATATGATTTAAATAAATTTTATAACTTTTTGTTGAAATTTGTATATTTTTGGAGTGGCATTGTATGGTTTTCCTTTGTAGACCACCTGGCGTGCTTCAAAATGTTTTATGCGTTCAGGTGTAAAAAATCTTGATCATTTTTATTAATATGTATGGGTTAAATTAAATAATTTTATTATACGCATTTATATACCGTTAATTATTAAGTTAGCTACTAAATTAAAAAGGGCGGTAATACCGATAAAGTTGCATAAAAAAAAAAACAACTGAAAATGTTAGTTGGCAAGTAAGTATTTTTTGTAATCACAACTGCAACCAATACTGAGTATTAATTTTCATATTTTTTTTTTCTTTTTGCAAGTTTTAATATAAAAAGAACTTTTTGAACATATTTCGCGAATTATATTACTAATTAATAATCTGATTACTGAAATTGGTTCTACATATGTACATACATACATGCTTGAAGCCAATTACAAAGGCAACCTACTAATTGAGTACACCTACTTTTTATTAAGACTAAAAAATATGTACACTCATATCTAAAATACCATTTTCTTCTCTTTTCCTGCTTTGAAATATATTTCCGTTCTAAAATGGTATGCCATGGCCTATGAGTAATATGCACTCATCAGCACTTCATACTCATCCTGCTTTCCACGTAGAATTTACGCAGCGCACCACAATTAATCATACGGCTATATAAATATTAACTATGCTTGCATGCAGGTATTATGTACTCATATACACAGCGTTGCAAGTACCAATGCTCATTGTCAACAATAAGAGTAATTAACTATATTGAAGTGCTTCAAGTGCAAAAGTGCGTGCCACGAGTGCTTTGAGTGCAATCAATTGAAAATATTCAACATTTCCAAATGCCACAAAGCACACGCAATGGCAATAACAGTACAAATAGTTGGTTACTCCAAACGCAGTGCGACTGATTGAATTGGTTATAAGTTGTAGGAAAATCAACATTATTCTGTGTCAAGCAGCAAAGCCACAAAAAAAAAAAAATTATATAAGCGACATAAAACTCTAAGGTAGTATCACATGAGTGTCTATATAAATGGTAGCATGCGCGCCAAGTAACAGAAGGCCTTCAATGATATGTATATGAGATGGACATAAGTCAAATTATTATTCTACAAACATTCTACGAACCTCTTTTTAAGCCATAGCTACACACTTTACTTAGCTTCATTGTTCAATTTCTCATTTTTCGCCCAATTTTTGTTCTTGCAATTATTACCTCATACTCTTTGACTGCTATTATCATCTTAATCAGTTTTTTAAGCTGTGTATCAGCACCCTCTTGCTTATTTGTCACTTGACTGGCGTTTCTTTGTATTTTCATTGTGCTTTCGGTAAAATTTTGAGTATGTTTTCCTTTTGTTTAGGTGCCATGTATGTTGTTGCAGCCGAAAGAGTTAACCTTTTAGCTTTTAAGTGTTTACTTGCTATGAGAAAATATAAGAATACACTGCATGCATTGTTAATGTTAATTTGTATATAACGAAAAATTGTAAAAATAAGTTTTTGTCTTCCCAAAAGCAAAAAATGTGCTAGGAATACTCAAAGTCTTCAATCAATCGAATAAGGAATCATAAGATCGGAAAATAGAGTTGTAATTCAACATAAGGCCTCTAAATATTCTGCTACCTAAGATCAAAATGCGAGGAGATTTAAATAAATATTGTCTACTAAAACAGGTGAAACTCTATATTAGCAAAATGTAGTCTACATTTAGGGGCATTTAAAAAAATACCATTGTAAATGTTTATTGGCTGTCAGTAAAAATAGTTGATCTAGTAGAATAATTTACTATTTTTTCTTTAGGTTATATTAATCTAGTAAGCCAATAAGCCACGAATAGACCAGTTTTGGTCCTTTGCGGTACCAGATTGAGTTCAGTTTTTAAGTCCAGGAGGAGTAGTCATCCCCTCGATACCTGCCCTTGACTTTCGATATACTCTGTGGCCTCACTATCGATACCTCTTTCAGTATATAATGGCGTAGAGACCTCAGATGCCAACAGCTACGCTGCAGCGTAGTCATTCCAATGCGGGCTAAGGGCAAAAGAGATGCTCAATTGCTTTCTGCAGTCTTCTCGATCTGTCAGTCCCATTCTAAGAGCATGTGTCCCTATCACACAGTAATCAGCTAGTATTCTGATGATGTTCCTACAATCTCTTCTATCGAGTGGCATCAGGAATTTCGTATACTTCGATCCAACCATCTTTTTCTTTGTTTACTTTCGACGAGCTAGTATGCCCGAAGGTTCTGTATGTAAATTCTCCTGCAGCTGTAGTCGTCCAAACGACTTTGCTGCGCAGTTTTCAAATGGACCAGCTGGACTTACCGCATCCTGAAAGTGTAGCAAGTCCACATTGAGTAAGTCTTCTGGTGGTTGTGTGTCCACTTTCCGCTATTTTTGTTGTTGTTGTTGCAGTTATCTAATATCCGCTTTAATGGTAAAGGTTGGTTTTCATCGAAGTCATCTCACGTTAAGCATAGGAAACAGGCTGCTTCGGCAGGGTCGGACCTTAGAGAAAGGTGGGCTAGATGTGTGGTGACCGTTGGTTAGTGTCATAAGCCGGCGTCGCTTCTGGATAAGTAAAAGTTTAGCCTGCTAGAGTAGCCAGAACGAAGTTGCGCAAGAGCCAAGCACAAAACCCTAAATACCTTTTTGTCTCTTAACAAAAAACTGGTACAGTAAATTTTCACAATGTTTTCTTGAGGGCAACTTTTCAACAACAAAATCATTCGCCACAGATAAAAACTAGTAGTAATTATTTGATGTAGGCCCGAACTGAAAGCTCGAAGCATAGGAACTTCCCACCCAAGCTGTTGGAGCTTATAGCGAGTCACTTTCAACACGACCATTTTCGCTCAACACGTTCGTAAGTGACTCACTTTTCATCACTTCTAATATTCAGCCTCAGAAATAGGTGATTTTATTGCGGTTCCACAACGATTCGCTGACAGAGTTTCGGTTCTTGAGGGGTTTTTGCATTAACTGGATGGACATTCATACTTTGAGCCTCTTTCCGACCTTATTTAAGTTACTATAAGAAGGTTTCTCTGGCTTCTGAGAAAATCGAAAATCTCTGAGAAATAAAAATAGTGCTTATATGATGGTCGGACTCGTCGGTTTCCATACTTTAATCGATATTTTCGATTGAGGCTTACAGAGCATGATACATCTCTGTCATCAAAATTATCGAAATCGGTCGAAGAAACCAAAATTAGCATATTTTAAACTTTTATTAACAAAACCGATATTTTAATATATGTACATAATAACTCACACACATATTTCTTTCCATTTCAGGTACATTTAAAGGGCAATTCAATTACAATAACCAGCTGTAAGTAAAACTAATTCGTTTAAAGCGAACTTAACACTTCGTCCACTAGCAAGCAAATATAAGCGAGGGCATTAACACATACACACACACACTCGCCACATGCTGCTGCAAATACTCACAAACACATATGTACATTTTTACATTTCGTTGAGCTCGCAAATTTTAATTACAGTTTACAAATTCTACCGCTATGCCGCCTCTCACCCCTTCCTCCTGCCGCCTGCCAGCCGACTTATGCATAACGCATACGCGAGCCGTTGTCCTTCCACTGCAGCCATTATCAGCAGCCGTTCGTTCGCACAGAACTGGCTCGTTAAATGAAATTATATAATTAACATTGCTTAACAATCAAGCAAAGTGCGTTAGCGCCGTAGAGTAGACAGTCTGCCTAAGAGGCAAGCCATATTTCACAGTGAAACATACCAACAGGCACACACTCACACGTACACTGGAGTAGCGGCTTGCATACGGCGGCGCATTAAGCCTCTCAACCGAGCTGTTAACATGCCATCGGCAGCGCGGGCAATAAGTTCATTAAGCGGCTAGCCAACCGGACAATCAAGCCGCTAGCCGCCAACTTTGCGAGCAGCTGTCAGAAATATCACCTCGAGCTTAAGCTCATAACGTCAATGCTGTGTGGTTGTGGAGCGAGAAAAAATAACGGATTTTTAAGTAGCCGCTTAAAAATTGCGAAAACAATCGCGCGTGAGTCGTACGCTTACGTCATCTTCACAGTTCCCGCCTTGGCCGCTCATTTACTTGCACATTTACACACACACATACACAGTCATTTTCGCCACTGAATTATGCTGCTCCGTTATAATCGGCAATTTACTGCAAGCAGCCGCTCAATTTGGTTACCGCAAAATTAAATTAAAATTTCCTGCTCCTCAGTGAGTCGGCTGGTCTGGCTGGCTGTTCATTTTTAATAGTACCAAGACTGTTATAGGTCTGTATTTATTGGAAGAACTGTATATTGCACATCGTCCTAGTCAATTTTGATCAGATGGTTGATACTGTCTATCGACCCTAGCTTCAAGCTGGCTGACAACTGTTGGGTTTTTTTTAGCGGAGGTCGCTGCCATCTGTTTGTATTCACTTTTATGGTAAATTTGAAATACTGGCTCTAAGATCTTTGTGTGCAAAATAGCATCAAGCTTCTTCCGGAAGAAAGACGGCACCTTTGCTCCAATTTCAACCATTTGCAAGCGAGTCGTTACTCCTCTTACGCTCTAGCATGTACCTCTCGCAAGCCTAGAAAGCTCAATAGCCCGAATTTATGCTACCGCAAGGATCTTTCTTGCGCTGAGTGAACCGTAAATTGCTCTCTGAGCTACTTCAATCTGGACAGAAATATGATTTTTTGTGTTTGTGCAATAGGCTCTCACCCGGTGCTTCTAATTATTTTGCTGGACTCTTTTTACCAAAGCTTTATGGATGAAGATGAGATCGAAGTATGTTGGCACTTTCTACTTTCCAACTTTTGCCAGACTAAGGTTGACTCAGCTCGGTAGATACAACTTTGGGGGAACTCGCAAAGCCTCTTGGATCAATTTTAACTGGCCTAATATATTGGTGGTAAGCTCAAAAAGCTTCTTCGCTCTATTAGGATGTAGTTTTAAATTTTTAGGAGTTTTTAAGCATCGCAAAGAACCACTGTTCACAGCAGTCTAAGTGAGAACCAGCACTATCTCTGGAACGAGGATCAACTCTACGATCTAACCCAACCTAACCTAACCTAAGACTCAAAAAAGATTAAAGCTAACCTAATCTGACCTAAGAGTCTGATATCTAGTGTTGGTGATAACGACTGGTAGACCAGATATCTTTTGTTGAGCCATCAACATTTCTACCGAATTCTGCACTTATATTGATAAGTAAATGTGGATTGCACCGCGACCTGCGGTCAGCACTACTTTACCCGAGAAGATAGCTTGATGAAAAATATAGAAATATTGTTAATTTTTAGTTGGTCATAGGCCACATTACTAATGTCTGATTAAACAATATTCGAAATAAGTTCTAAATTTCTAAATTAAGCAAAAATAACTTTTTTACCAAAAATGCCTTTTTATAATAATTTCAAGTTTCTATTTCGACATAAAAGTAGGCGCACCCTGTTTATACGCTGAAAATAAAAAAATATATGAGGAGTATCTACATAAATATAATATTATTTTGTGACATTTATTACAATGTCTCGGCTTACTCCACACCTACTCTGCTGAGGTAGGTGTGAGCAATCTTTGAATAAATGCTTTTAAATTTCACTATATTTTTGTAGGCACATTGCTTGAATTAAATCTGATATCCAATAATAATAATCAAATTGACTATTTACCCACTGTCTTCACAATTATATTCGCTGGTTGCTTTTCTGACAGCACAGCGGCACTGCAGGGCGTATACGTAATTTTTATTGCACGAAGTAAACTAATTTTTTTTGTTTGGTATATAAGAAGTAGTCTGCTGTCTCTGATAACATTTCTGTTCTCTATTAAAATTCAGTATATATTGATAATTGCTACCCATCCCACCCATCATTGTCTCGCTTTAGTTTATATTTAAGAGCCGTTACTCGCTCATTAAATACAAGGTTAGCGTATTGTAATTGCACTAGTCATTGAATTAGATGGCTTTGTTAGATAGCTAAAGAACAACAATCATAATCAACTCTTTGAAAGCTTTGCAAAGCATTAACACTAATGGCAAAACTTCAGAAATACTTTTTTAACACGAAACAAATGACATGATACTTGATTACTTTAAAAACTGCCGCAAAGCATATGCTGTCGGTGAAGTGCCAGCGGTCAATAAAAGAAATAACGGTAATAAAATAGTAAACATGTCAGAAGTTACAAGTTATAAGCAACGCAAATGGTTAACATGCAAGATTCTAATTAAGTATCGGAAAGAGGTAATGGTTGCTGAGGTGGGTACGTACTTATATGTATTTGTGTGCAGCAATTAATTCTAAGAAAAAATATAAATTGTTTGAATGAAACTAATAAAACTTAATTTTATTAACCTGCGGGTGACAAAATGTTCATGCTTTTCCAGCTTTTACCACACATTTATTAGTTAAAATTGTAATAAATTGAGTTGCGTATACGCCATGGCGGGCAAAGTGTGATTTGTATTACATTGTATAAGAGTTGCAGAATAATAATAATTTAATGCAAAGTATTAGAAATTAACGCTCTGTAAGAAAAATGTATAGCAGAAATAACTATTTTTGATAAAACTTTCGGTTAGAGTTTTAATGATATAATATTAAGCTATGAATTTAACTGAGTATGAACTCGTGTAAGAGCAAAGCTTATGAGACAAAATTTTTTGGTGTGAAAATTACAAATCAAATTTTTCAAATTTTAATGTAAAGAGAAGCTTGATTTTGCTTGTTTCATAGCTAAAAGTTCTGACATTATCTAAAGTACTTAAATATTTCCAAGAAATTTGCCTGGAACAAAATTATTATATTATGTGGGTATAGCCGACTTTTCCCTTATATATACACCGTTAACATAAATGGATATCTTAACTTATACATAACTGCGCTATATGTATAGATGATAACACGTTCAAAGCAACACATTTAATATAGCTGCGTGAGCCACTCGGAGTTTATTAAAATCTTTGCCTGGCGTTACTAACGAAACGTTTACTAAGAGTCTTCGTCTTCCTTTAACATTTTTAACCCACACCACCGCATACATACACACACATATAAACTATGATATCCATACGTATAATTGTCTCGGCTGACGCGACAGTAAATTTATCATTTTGTTGGAATTTAATGAACTCGCGCTGTGAATATTGCCACACTTACGGCGCTAAGATAAGTGTAGAGAAAAAGCAGGAGGAGCAAAAGTCTACGAAAGCGGAGAAATATGTATGTGCGCAAGCAGCGCGCTAAAGTACTATAGTTGGAAAATTGTGCGTAGCAATTTGTTTGGCTTAGTAACAGTAGAGTTATAAAGGAATTTACAGAGGCGGCATAAATACTCAGTATGATGAACAGTGTTGCAGTAGTATGAAAAATTTGGAAACAATTTTTTAAATGAAAAATTAAAATTTTTACGAAACTAAAAAAAAATCGATATATTTTTTAATTAAAGAAACGGAGTTTGAAAAATTTTGAAAAATAAGTTAAGTACGAAAAATTTAAAATTTTGGCGAAAATAAAAAAAATTGATATATGTATTTAAAAAAAATGACAGGAGAGCGAAAATTAAAAAAAAAATACATTAAAAAACAGGAGTATGAAAAATTGGGAAAAAAATTTAGTATGAAAAATAAAAAATTTTACGAAACTATGAAAAATCGATATTTTTTTAAATAAAAAAAAAACCGGAATGTGAAAAGTTTAAAAAAAAAATTTAAACAAAAAACTAAAAGTTTTACGAAACTAAAAATTCGATATTTTTTAAATAAAAAAAACGTTAATGTGAAAATTTTTGAAAAAGTTTTACGAAACTTAAAAAAACAACTAGTTTTAATTTTTAATTAAAATAAATTCGAGTATCAGAAATTAGTATTTTTAAAGCACTTAATTTTATGAGTTATACAAAATAAATAAGAAATTTAAGATATTGTTGTAATTAAATAAATGTTTGAAGACATTAAACTTTATGTTTTCTAATAAAAAAATGTTAAAAAGTTACTAATTATTAATCAAAATTAATATATTTCTAATTTTTTTTTATTTAAAAATTTTTTACACACATTTCATTACCAATACACACTGTACCTTCATATAATTTTGTTGGTTGAGGCGTATACGTAACATTTGAAAAATATATAGGGCACCCCGTCGTTACTCATACGAGTCTACTCTGTCTTAGTTGATATGTATATGTGTGTGTGATAGATTTATTCATAGCTAAGCTTGAAAAATTCACTTTTCCACACTTGCACTTATAACGGAATGGATCATGAAATATTGTCACTTGGAGTAATTTGATTTTACTTTTCACTCGCATTCTGCAGGCGAAGGATATTATATCGCAAATCTACGTCGACACATAAATATGAAACTTTATATTTACGCCAGTATAGTTGATAGGCTCTAATCTCGTTTTACAGCTGCAACAATAAACACAGTGTTAGTAGAGGACATGTAAAAATACGGGATGTAATCATGTTAGCTGTAGTTGGAGTTGAGGCATATCCTGTGCTTTAAAATTAGATATGTACTATATATACATATATATGGTTGTGTATTATCTATATATATAAATAAAAACTTCTCTCTTTCTCTCTCTCCCCCACATTGCCTAATTGCATCTGACCTTTCACACCCTTTCACACCTCTTCTCACATTGCTTACATCACATCTCTCCTTGCTGCTGTTGCTTTTCATTCTCGTCGCATCTTAGCACATGTTGCTGCTATTGTTGTTCGCTGTCTTCTCATTGCTGTTAATTAGATTGCTGCGCCGCTTACAAATTGACACGCTAATTATCTGTCACCATAATTAGGAATTAAGCGTTGTCATCTTCGCGGTTGACTGGCGTTGTTGCCTTTTGTGGCATAACAATGCAATGGCCTTGCTTGTATGTACCTATGCCTTACATATACATATATGTGTGTGTATATATTATATCAGTGTGTGCATGAGTTGCGCCTTTGTCGTTCTTCGAATCAGCCATGCGAGTTAGGCCAATAATTATCGACCGTTGGCGCCGTCGGCAGCCGCTGCTCTTGCTAATTCAATTGTTGTTTGTGTGCACTAAACTTTACACTGGATTTCTGCTACACATTTACTTTTACATTTATTTTTAATTTCTATTCTGGCACATTTTTCACACCGTAAAATATTTTTATTTTTTCTTTCAAATGTTAGTGCCATGCTTCTATTTCTAATTACAAGCAACAAACATCACGTGATAGCTACAATGTTATCTGATTATAGTAAAACTGCACAAGCATATCTGTGGAATTAATTTCTAATTTAAACTATAATTTTTTCCAACGCCTCTACTTTTATATTCCACGTCACCTGAGCCAGTTCTCACACTGCTTTGAAATTCAACCAATTAAAAGTGCTTCCATGTACAGGCAACATTTTAAAGTAACTGTAAAAAGTTATTTAGTTCAAAAAACTGATGAGATAATTGGAAAATCGGTACAATTTTTTTGGTCGTAATACTAATTCAGTGTGAAAAAAAAACGAAAACTTTAATATGATTGGATAAAAATTGGGTTAGTTTTATTGTTCAGTATTACTACTGTTCGGATGGAAATATTTCAAAATAACAGCAGTTTTAACGGAAAAAAATAATTTCGTGTCCATTTAATATTTATAGATTTTTATCGTTCACATATATGTATCGTTCATGTGGTGCTTTTTCCAACTATTCTGTACTTTTTTTTGACAAATGAATATAAAAGTAATTATGAGGGCTGCCTGTAATAAAGGGTGGCTAAATAATTCTGATTTAAATTTGTAGTACTTTAATACTAACATATTTTTTATTGACATTCACCCAAATTCCCAAAGATAGTTACGACACGATTTAGCCAGCATAGACGCTGTCTCTTACGCTCGATATAACCTTATATGCGCGATATTGAGAACCATATTCTACAAAGCAGGTGATGAATGTGGCTGTCAGTACTACGCCGACGTGCTTGAATAGCTTGGCGGCAATTCAGTTGCTTTGTTGAGAAATCAGGTTGGCCGTCTCCAGGTGTTATGTTTTCACTACGCTCGATAATTTCAATTTGACTCCCCTGAGGTTTCTACAATAGTATGTTCTGGTCTTGAAACCTTCTATTAATCGCCGCAACTTCTCGCTGAATTTTCGAGCATTACCACAGTCGGTCAGCATGTCAAGCTTTTCGTTGTCATGCATTGATGAATTTAGCTTCAGGCATGCTGTATGTACATATATAGTTGTATAACGTGATGTTAGGAGCGGTCTTATCTATATAAATTTGGTATGGTTGATTAGGTATTTTGCACTTCGGTTATGTTAGGTCGGAGAGTGAATACAAAGCCTTACTAGGACAAATGCTCATTTTATGTGTTAACCAAAAATCCTAAAAGTGGAACGCAAGTTGCCCTAGATTAGCGAAGGATTTTGTGTTTATCAAATACTTTACTAAGACGGTTAAGGCCAATGGGCTTTAATGCAAATCTTCCTTAAGGAGGCTTACTTGGTAACAGTCAACTCCGCTTGATAGACGTTACTGTTGTTAGAGTTCACCTCCCAACCTCTCACTTAACTTTTACCCTTAGAGTTAGCTTTACATCAGTGAATGTTCGGCCTTTTATCGTTTGTTATAGAATTTCTTCCACGAATCCAACCGAAAAGAAATCGGGTAGCTAAACTGAAACTATACAGAAAGAACAATGTTTTATTAACTGGTGAACTCACCTTTTTCCGAACTCACTTGTTATTCTAGAAAGGACAACGCACAGAACGGGCTTTCTGGATTTTCAAATTCACAATGCTATTTTATTTCTCACTTTTGTTATAAAAAAGATATCGCACAGCACAGGTTTTCGGAATTCTATTTTTATTTAATTTACAAACGTTCTCAAATGTTTTCAAATGTTAAAAATTGGTCGAATATTCCAATCGGCGCCGGAATCGACAAACGATGATGTACGTGGGAGGAAAAGAAAAGAAAAAGCGATGCTGCGAAAAGCGTATGCGCAAAAGCGTTGAGTCTTTACGGAAGCCAAAAACGAAGTGTGTGCGGCTGGAGTTGTCCGTCCCTTTTTTTGCGTAAACTGTTGTGTTCTAGTTGGAAGTGTGGTGTCATGTTTGAGTGTATTGGTGTGATGTGGAAGGTGAGTGGTGAGCGTGGTGTGCTGTTATGGTGATTTTGTGTGCTGAAATGTGGTGTGGCGGTGTTTCATGATAGGGTACGCCGAGAGTCATTTGGACAAACAAACAGTTCGTTTTTTAAAGGTCTTTAGTAGTACATATAATAATTCATATTTTTGACCAGTCCTTTCGTCCAAGCAACCAATGCGGTATTCAAATATTGAGGACTTTTTAGACGTGCATATCGGTTTATTTTATTATTTTGCGCCGGCTTTTTGTCAGCTCAATTCAAGCAAAATACTGAACGAACAACTGTCTGCATCAATGACGTCATTTTGGGTTGGTACATTGGGCTATTTGACTTTATCACTCTATACACAACACACTATGGGAAAATCAAGTGCTACAAAAGATGCGGACACAAAGCTTAGTATTAGTAAATATTAGAAAAACGAGAAAAATTATCGTCGTCAATATGAACTGAAGCTTTCTTTTTCTTTAATTAAATTTTTTCTCGGATAATTGGCACGATGTTCTAAAAAACGCATGTGCGTCCCAAAGCAAGAAAGCTACGCTGCTTTATCTAACCATTGAAAGCTATCTCTAAACTTATAAAATTATAGAGAATTTTCGGAAAAATATCAGACTTAGTCTTACGATTTCCAAGAGTAGCTAGTTGTTGTTTTGGTATGCGATCTTATGCACCTTTATTTAAGCGTACTATTGATATCATGTTTCAAATTTTGCGATTCAAAGTAGCACACAATGTCTCTTCCTTCATTTTCTGAAAACGAAACGTACAAACAACTTCAAATATACAACATATGCTCAACTAATATTTCTGCCAAAAGCTAACGGATCTTGCTTGATACAAACTCACTAACAATTTGACTTACAAATACAGCAACAAAGTGCATAAACCTGTCCTTCTTCACTCAAATATTTGCAGTTGGAAAACATCTATTGAAATAGAAATGTTTCAGGTATCCAGTTATTCGTGCAAATAAGCATAAGTTTGCCAGCAGGCAATGAATTTGTTAACAATGGCAGTTGGCTTCGAAACTGTTAGAGTTAACTCTCTGCCCCACCATCCCAACTAACGCTCACTTCGAAGAGCGTGTGTCAACAGAAATGACAATAAGTGACTGCTTAATCAAATGTTAAATTAAATAATCTTATTGGCAATGTCACAACTGACAATAAGACTCTCAGCTACACTCACGTGAAACACATACATATTAGCAGCTGCATTGCACAACATTTGCGCACACGCACATGCATATGTAGGTGTATGGTATGTGTACAATAAGGCGCTTAAAGTCGGTAGATCCAGCTTTACAGTCAAACTAAATCAATTTTGTATACGTGTACAAGTGTGCGCACACATATAAATAATATAAGCTCAGCTTACCGTATTTGTTGTTGAACGTGTGTGCTTTTTGTGTATATGTAGCTACGCTTTTGCATACATATTTCTATATACATTAAGGACAGCCGCCATATCTGACCTTGTTTCTGCCATATCTACCTCATATCTACCACATCCGAATGTATGTGTGCGTGGATATGCGTGTGTTTGCTGACTGAAAGAGTTAAAGCCTTTACTAAGTGCGTTGTTGTGCGCATACCGTTATTTGTTTGTTTATTCCTATCATGTTGGTGCACTTAATCAGGTATTAACGCCAAATGTAAACGTTGCCCTTGTCACTGCTATCAGCGCCAGCTTTGACTGTTTATGCAGTAAATCGCGCACGGCATCGGTGTGCGGAATTAATTTTGAAATCTGCAATCAAAATATGCGCATTAAAAAAGCACGTGAGATAATTTCAACGCTGCAGATAATTAAATCAAAATATATTTAAATATACTTTAAAATTAATGTTTATGGTATACGGCAAAAATCAATAGGCTTTATTGTTGAGCTAAGACTCAGAATTGTATTCAAAGACAATAACGAAAATCCTTTTAAGCAAGAAGAAAAAATTCTATTTCGGCAGCTTTAAGTACAAATACAAGAGATTCCATACAAGAACTTGAGTTTATTCGGCCAGTTTGTATGGTAGCTATACGCTATGGTAGTCCGATCTGAACAATTTGTTCGGAACTCGCACCTTTGACTTACATAATAATCCATGCCAAGTTTTGTGGAGATATCTCGTCAAATAAAGAAGTTTTCCATACTAGGACATGATTTTGGGTGAACAGTTTGTATGGCAGCGATTGATTATATTGATTCGATCTTAACAATTTATTCGGATATTATATCTTAGTCTTGGACAATTATTCATACCAAATTTCGTGAAGATCGATTGCCGTATAAAAAAGTTTTCCATACAAGGACATGATTTTAAGAGTTCAATTTGTATGGAATCTATGTGTTATATTGGTCTGATCTTTAAAATTTGTTCGGAGATTGTATCACTGCTTTCAACAATAATTTGTACCAAATTTCGTGTTTACATCTTCTCAAATAAAAATGTTTTCTATATAAAGACATGTTTTTGAAAGTTCAGTTTTCATGGCAGCTATATGCTATAGTCGTCCGATATCAACAGTTCTGATATATGTGCAGCTTCTTAGGGAAGAAATAATGTGTGCCAAATTTCAGAACAATATCTCAAAACGCGAGGCACTATTCCACGTAAATACAGACGGATTGTGATTCCTTGTTGTCTCTTTTGTGGCAATAGTAGTATAGGTATACCGCGGCTTTAATCTGTTAAGTTATTTATAAGGTAAGCAATTTTTTATAAAAAAGGCTGTGTCACTTTCTTAATTTGATCTGCGTGTAAGCCAAACTGATTTCATTCAATAAATTTAACATTTTTTGTTTTGTTGCTAAAGTTTGTGTACGCATATAGTGAAGTTGAGTAAGGAATAAACCGTTATATTTTGAAGTGGATTATTATGTCACTGTAATTGTAACGAGAACAAATTTTAAACAAATTTCATGCCATTTTTTTAATTCTTCCATTAATACTGCCATAAATGGTAAACAAGTTTCTACCAGTTATTTTACCAGTTAGTAAAGCTATGTTTAAATACGGACTATCAACTAGACAAAACTCGTATTCTGTGTATATTTTCATTGCTAAAAAGAACTAATATGAATAGATATATGACATTTTATGCGGGGAAAGAAATATACTTTGTTAGTCAGTAACCTTTGACTGCTAGTTACAAACGGAAGTTAGAGCAACTTCCTCCCCACTCTATCAACTGCTCATTATTTGTCTAAGGAAAGTATAATTACACACAGAAGTCTTGACAACGAAAGAAAACCAAGTGCACTTTTCATTAGTATGAACTGCATGCATACCATATACCATGAATCCTCATTACTTTTTGCGACCGTCACTGCGTATGAGCAACTAATACTAATTAAAATAAATCTGCCGCAAAAGCAAGATGTTGATGAAGAAAAACATAACAACATTAAAAAGCTGCGAGGGAGAATTAAATGTGTTGCATACAACGTATAAGAAAAACAACGATTCCAAGAATTAGGATGAGAACGCTTTGAGCTGTAAAAGAGGACGCAAAAACGGCTAAGTCAAAACGTCAGGCCACCAACAGCAAGTGCTCTAAGCCAATACAGCCATTTTAATTTATATGCTTGTTCAGCGCTGTAGACATGATGCAATGGGTAAGTGCTTAAATAAAAAAAAATGGAATTTATGCTGCTTCCCGACAATGTTTACGCGCGAATTGCGGGAGCGAATAAAATGTTGATTTTTCGTTTATTTTTGTACTTTCAACCACCAAGTGTCACGGCAAATAGAGTTTCCGGCATTTTCATTTCCCACAACTACCGGTGATATGTTATCATTTACGCGCCAACGCAAAGCCGCTTAAAGCCATCAAGTTGACAACTACAACACCCACGCATACACATACAAGCGCGCAATTGTCGCATTTGGTCCATGTCCTTTTCGTACGGTGGCGTTGCTCCTTTGCTTAAGCATTTAGGTACACCTCAATCCGGCTGTCACCCTGATGTTATCATAATAATCCCATTTCAATAATCTGATACGCAGCAGTTGCCCGTCTGCATATAAACGACAAGAGCCGCCATCAGGCCGTCGCAACCATAAGTAGCTAGTCACTTTCCATTGCTTTGAACTGCTGCCGTGCTCTAGAATACAGCTGGCGTCGTCTCCGTGTACACCTCAGGGGAATTTAAGGATTCATGATTCAGTTGCCGGCAAGCCATTTGTGTGAAAAAAGTTGGCGGCTTAAAGTCGATACTTTGCTTTCGGCTGTACAAGTGTCAGCTGCAGCTGTTTCTGTTGCCGCCGCTGAAGTGAAGGTTAAGCCGTCAAACTGAGCCCAGAGGGGGAGCCACTCATGTTGCTTAGGTGGCGAAAATGTCAATAGTCGCATCATGTCGCTGGCACTGAAAAAGTACGTAGAGAACATTTATGATTTAAACGAAAATTCTAAGCATTTCTGTCGCAGAAATACTTTTTGAAAAATTAAATTTTTTCATCATTAAATCTTCGAATGATTTCAGGCTTAAACTCCACTTAAAATCATAAATAAGAAGCTTTCAGAAAATACCTGTATATCGCATATTGACCAAGTTGTGGAGTGAAGTCTGCTCTTCAAAAATTTTCCCTAAATGAGATTTTGGAAAAAAATTTTCAAAAATACTCAAAACTTGTTAAAAATTTATATAAGTAAAATATCCTTGAAATAAGTCATATATTAAATTTGGAAGAAATAGCGTGTTGAAAAATCATAAAAATTCGCAAATTCAAACAATCATAGAAGCCAACTGAGAGCCAATACAGAATATCAGACAACTTTTTCTTCTTTATTGAAGATCACACAACTATTTTACAGAAAAAAAGAAAATAGAAAGGCATTATATGAACAGACAAAAGAAAAGCTTAAGATTTCAGAAAAAGTGTTACATACATTTAGGGTGAAATCAAATTTTGAAGCGCAGTAGAAGAATTCCCAATGATAGAGCTATTGGAAACAATATCACTATTTAAACGATTTTATTTCATTACAAATATATTTTCCTTCGGTAACAATGTCAATATATAACATTTTTGGAAACGAAACTGTAAGAATAACTGGCAACAGAAAACCTTTGCCTACATTTCGGATGAAATTAATTTATAAACCCCAGTAAAAATTACTATAAATTTTATTTTAATTTTTTTGTGAAATCTATGACAAGATACTTATTTTAGTTATGAGTCCCGAAAAATCGGGATTGCATTTTTTGATACCGCAATATCTGAGCATATTACATTATAAAGTTCTAATTTTGAAATGGTAAATAATTTATATAATTTTGTGAGTCCCGAAAATTCGGGATTGCACTCTTTGATGAGCAACTTTTTTATATTTTTAAAATACGTGGAAGAAAAATTTATTTTAGTAATAAATCACGAAAATTCGGGATTGCATATTTTGATAACGAAATTTCGGAGCAAATTACAATAAAAAATTTATAATTTTGAAATGCCAAACAATTTATTTAATTTTGTGAGTCCAGAAAATTCGGGATTGCAAGCTTCGATAAGTTATGTACTTATTTTTTAGTTTTGAAATATGTGAAAGAGATTTAGTGTAGTTGAATCCCAAAGATTCGGGATTGCAAGCTTTGATACTGAACTTTTTTATTTGTGAATTATGTGGTAGAGAAACTTTTTTAGTTATTAATCCCGGAAATGCGGGATTGAAAATTTTGTTACCGAAATTTCGGAGCAAATTACAATAAAAATTTTCTAATTTTGAAATGGTAAACAATTTTCGGGATTGCACGCTTTGATACCGAACTTTTTTTTATACTCTCGCAACAATGTTGCTAACGAGGGTATTATAGTTTTGTTCACATAACGGTTGTTTGTAAGTTCTAAAACTAAAAGAGTCAGAAATAGGGTTATATATACCAAAGTGATGAGGGCGACGAGTTGAGTCGAAACCCGGATGTCTGTCTGTCCGTCCGTCCGACCGTGCAAGCTGTAACTTGAGTAACAATTGAGATATCATGATGAAACTTGGTACACGTATTCCTTGGCTCCATAAGAAGGTTAAGTTCGAAGATGGGCAAAATCGGCCAACTGCCACGCCCACAAAATGGCGGAAACCGAAAACCTATAAAGTGTCATAACTAAGCCATAAATAAAGATATTAAAGTGAAATTTGGCACAAAGGATCGCATTAGGGAGGGGCATATTTGGACGTAATTGTTTTGGATAAGTGGGCGTGGCCCCGCCCCCTACTAATTTTTTTGTACATATCTCGGAAATTTTTATAGCTATGTCAACCAAAGTCTACAGAGTCGTTTTCTTCAGGTATTTCCATATACAGTTCAAAAATGGAGGAAATCGGATAATAACCACGCCCACCTCCCATACAAAGGTTATGTTCAAAATCACTAAAAGTGCGTTAACCGACTAACAAAAAAACGTCAGAAACACTAAATTTTACGGAAGAAGTGGCAGAAGGAAGCTGCACCCAGCCTTTTTTTTAAAATTGAAAATGGGCGTGGCGCCGCCCACTTATGGACCAAGAACCATATCTCAGGAGCTACTAGGACGATTTCAATGAAATTCGGTATATAATATTTTCTTAACACCCTGATGACATGTACGAAATATGGGTGAAATCGGTTCACAACCACGCCTTCTTCCAATATAACGCTATTTTGAATTCCATCTGATGCCTTCTCTGTATAATACGAGTATATACATTAGGAACCAATGATGATAGCGGAATAAAACTTTACAAAAATGCGGTATTTGAAAAATATGTAAATGACGTATTATGAAATCTCGATTATCACTTTACCATGCGAGAGTATAAAATGTTCGGTGACACCCGAACTTAGCCCTTCCTTACTTGTTTTATTTTTGAATTATGTGGCAGAGAAATTTATTTTAGTTATGAATTCCCGAAATTCGGGATTGAAATTTTTGATACCGAAATTTCGGAGCAAGTTCCAATAAAAATTTCTAATTTTGAAATATGTGTTAAGAAATTAACTTAATTATGTGAGTCGCAAAAATTCGGCATTGCACTCTTTGATGCGGAACTTTTTTTATGTTTGAAATTAAGTTAAGCTATAAATCCAGGAAATTCGGTGTTTAAGTTTTTGATATAGAAATTTCGGTGGAAATTGTGATAAAAACTTTTTATTTTTGAAAAATATGGATAGGCTATGTTTTTATTTTTTGAGTCCCGAAAATTTGGGATTGTACTTTTTGACACGGAATTTTTTCTACGAAATTTTTGTTAAGAAACTTATTTTATGGTATTTAAAAAGCCCGAGATTGCTTTTTTTGATACCGGAATTTCGGGATTCATACATAGCAAAGAAATTTAAAATAAATCAGTTGCGTGGATTTCATTGCTCACCAAAAAATAAATATGATTAATAAAAGGTTTAACATTTTTAACTCTCATGAGATACTTTTAAGCAAATTTTATATAGCATGAGAGAAGTTTTGAATTTTTCCATAATTTTAACACAACTTATTTCCACCAACAGATAGCTTCCTATCTTCGAAAATTTCTCGCTTTTTTGTATTGGACTACAAATTATCCGAGCGAACCACCCTGTGCACAGCCAGCAATTAAGTTAAGCTGCATAAAAGTCCCAAATTTTTTTCTCAAATTTAAAATCCGCGTTCTACATACATAAATATAGTATATTTTTTGCACAGCTGGCTTAAGGATTTATGAAACTTTTCTCACGCCTGCTTTCACTTGGCAGACGCTTAAAAATGTTTTCCATTACCTTATCATCAGCGTCAGCTGTTGGAGGTGTCCCACGCCTGCACGCCTTTCACACTCAGCTGTCCTTTTAATGATTTAAGTCGACAAATGTCAAAGCGTTCACGCGCCAAGCGCCACGCTTTAGATGAAATCGTCAAATTGCGACAACAAAAACATGACACCAACGCCAATCATAATTTGCTTAATCGTCGCTGGCGGATATGAAAAAGTGATTTTACATGACGCATGTACACACAAACACCCACGCACACAATGGCATAGAGGGATACACACCCTTACATAGGTAAGCTTTGGTTTACAATGAAGCTGCCTGATATCCATAGCTGCTTTGGTGAAACTTTAAGTATACGCAAGCGGGTAACTTTCCTTGCATACGCCTTTATTTGCCTCCACAGCCTCTTCAACAATATATGTATGTATGCATATGTACATATATACATACATACCACATATACACATACATATGTATATGGAGTGTATGAGTACTCCAAATTTTTGTTATAAATATAGAGTAAGTGCTGGTTGTTGGTTGTTGTTGGCTTTGTGTGTTTGTTTATGTTGTTGTTGTTGTTGCTTGTGTGCGTCATGTGTTTTCAAGCGCAAATTATTAGTAGCTGTAGCCGTAGCAGAGTGCTAAGCGAATTACGTTAGATTAAAGCTGTCCCGTTACTTTGCTAGCAAGCGAGCAGCATTAAGAAGCGCATAAGACGACGCTCCAAGCGGCGTCGTAGAATCTTCGGTGGTGAGAAGAAAGTCAGTTTTGGTCGCCACATGAATAAATTTGTATGTGTTAATGTATGGGAATGTGTGTTCATTTGTTTGGAAGGCAATTCAAGCATTAACCACGCATTCACACACACACACTCCAATATTTATGAATAAATTGCGGTTTGACTGCTTGCATACTTTATAGCGCACACATATACACAGACTTACATTATTTGTAATTAAATATGTGCATTTGTGTGTGTGAAGTGTGAACACCATGTGTGGTATTGTGGCCATGTCAATGTGGTAAGCCCTGTGTGTATGTATGTGTAATTAATTTCTTCAGTGTGTGTGCCGAAATTTAATTTATTCTTTGACAAAGCTATTTAATTAGGAAATTTCTTGTGCGTTGCTGTATTGTTGCCATTAATTATTTACTTTAAAATTTTGCTAGTAAATTTCTTGAGGCACTTTTGACTTTGTTGCAAGTAGCAGAAAATTTACAGAGTGCTATTTCAATGGTTGAAAATTAAGAAGAAATATTTTAAGAGCATTGTATGCCTTTATATATGTAAATGGAATTGGGGAGCCTAGCATTACACTGTCTCTGAAGATATAAGATTCCACCACCTGAACTCCTTTCAATTCCCATAACATAGAAATATGAAAATAGATGGGTATAGTCTCCCTCCGAAACGTTGTTTTCAATTTTTGAAAAAGTAGGCGTGGTTCGTCCTCTACCACTTCAGATATATGTATCAAATGAAGAAAAAGCTGCAAAATCCTTCAAAAATAAAAAAAATTCCATGTAAAAACATGATTTTGGTCATTCAGTTTGTACGGCCGCGATAAAATATAGTGGCCCGACCTAGGCAATACACATACACGGAGATTATAGCGTTGCCCTGGAGAATATTTCAAGCAATATTTCGGAAAGATATATCGCTAAACAAACAATTTTTCATACAAGAACTTGAGTTTGATCGATTAGTTTACATAACAGCTATATGCTATACTCGTAGTGATGTCATCTAAACAATAACTCGGAGATTATAACGTTGGACACCGAATTTCTTGAAGAATTCTCCACAAACAAAAAAGGGTTTCATACAAGAACTTTATTTTCATTGATCAGTTTGCATGGCTGATATATGCAACAGTTGTCCGACTTCCGAAAAATTAACAGCATCTTGGTGAGAAAAGGGCATGTATGAAATTTCAGTTCGGCATCGCAAACACTGAGTGATTAGTTCGCGTATAAATGGACATAGAAATGAAAAGGCGGAAAAAAAGATAAATATGGCCAAATCGACTCAGTTCGCAATGCTGATCATTTATATTTATATTTTATTGGGTCTCCGACGTTTCCCTATGGGCCCTAGAACCTTTGTTGTTTGCCTTGATCAGGTTATAAAAACTCAGAGAAATCTGATATTGTGAAATTTCATGCCCTCTTCCATATAATGGGGTTTTTAATAGGAACCCTACAAAAGAAGATCGATAGGGACAGCAAATGGCGCCATATTTTTTCCCGCTCTTTTGACATTTCTCTTCAGTAAAGTTTGCTATTTCATCATGAAAAGATACACAATCCAACAACGAGTCTAAAATTTACTACCGAAATTCGAAGTTAAATGCCTCAACTTTAAGAACGCTACGTCCAATTCATGGTTCTCATAATCATTCTATCTGATAAACATTTGAGCGTCCAGTGGAAAAATTTGAATCCATAAGCATAGTATAAATTGCTACCATGCCAGTGAGACAAAAAAGTGCCCGTAGTGTCGAGAATACTGCTACCACTAGCGCATCAATTGAGGAAGACCCAAATTGGTCTCTCATGCGTCATCATCTCAAGAGCTGGGCATCTCTGATCTTGGCCTACATCCTTACAAGATCAAATTGACGCAAGAACTGAAGCCGCTTGACCAGCAGAATCGTCGTATGTCTGTGAATTGGGCTGAGCAACAACTTGAAAATAATCCGGATTTTTAACGAAAAACGACAGCGCCACAAGCCATGTCACAATTGATTTATTGAGAACAAAGTTTGGTGAACGTGTTATCTCACGAAATGGTCCAGTCAATTGGACGCCTCGGTCGTGCGCTTTAGCGCCGTTAGACTATTTCCGGTGGGGCTAGGTCAAGTCTATGGTCTTCGTACGAATATCGAACATTGAGCATAGCGATCTATAGAAATTCGGATTGTTCGTTAGACACAAAAGAAGTTCTTAATGCGATCAACAGCATTTGCTAACTTTCTTTAAAAACTCTTCAGCAAGAAGAGAGATCCAAGCTAAAATTCAAACTAACCAAACTACCATATCTATCATTAAAGAGTTTAAAATTTTCCCTTCGACAACTTTGTAAGCCTAGAAAAGTGTCGACGAGCAGCGAAAGCCTGAAAGAGCATTTATAAAAAAGAAGCTAAAGCTTAGAGGAAACAATGCGAATTTCAGCATACTTTAAGCCCATCTCCATGTCTGCAGTACAATCAAAGCCATGTGACCCCAGCAACCTGCCAGGCTAATCTCGTTTTCAACGTGTGTTCAGCGACGCCCTCAAAACAAGACAAAGACCAAAGCAAACCAAGCAGCGGCAGCGTATTCGCCCACGTACGCCACACAAAGCATACAACGCCCACAGTAGAAGAATGAGGAGCGAAAAACAAAAGACAAATAATTGTCAACGCGTCTGTGTCCGAGCATATACGCGCTCGTAAGCCTTGCAAAACACGCTCATAATAGCATTTACAGCCATCCGATTCTTCTACTTCTAGTTGCGCACAGCCATTAGGGCGTAGCGAAAAGACACCATGTGAGTGTGTGTGTGTGTAGAAACAGGACGCACAAATCTCGCCTGTACTTATCCCGTTTGCGCACTCATTGACCTAAATACTAGCACCCATATACTTACATAGTTATTACGGTGTTTTATAGAGAGTGAGTCGTATATGGAACTATAACGTGCAACATGCTACGACGAAAAGGACATGAGTATACCGAAGCATGCAGAAAAAACGTCATAGAACTGTGCTAGAAGATATATAAAATAAAAGCGATTAAATCACGTCTTCGTAGAAATATTTTACTTTTTTATAAGACAAAAAAATACAACTACTGGATTTTTGAAAATACGCTAAAAAAAATTGTACGCAAATTTTGCGTAAATCTGATATAAAAACTTCATTTCTTAACAAAATATGGTACTTAGACCAAACGGTCTAGAATCGGACTACTCCACTTTCGGGTTATCTATTGTTTTTTTGAAAGTATCACAATTTTTTTTTTTTACAAATTTTGCATAACATTAATGAAAATACTTGATTTCCCTCACGAAAATATGCAACTAGTACCAAACGGTCTAGTTTCGGACCACTCCACTTTTAGTACACTTTACTGTGGGTTACCTAAAACAACACATTAAAACAGATAATATGCTACACCGTAAAGCACGTCATATTGTAACGCTTAAATGCATATTATAACGGCATGTTGCATTGCGAAATTGGCTCCAGCAGTCAGCCGTGTAGCTTGTGTGGCTCTTGCAGGCTGCACTGTTTTCCCTATTATGCCTTTTAACATGGTTGTTGCAGTGGTTATTACCTTCTTTTCGCGTATACTCTGTGCTCTCGCTTAGCTAAGCTTGCAACGCGCACTTCATGCCACTACTGGCTCATTCCTCCAACTTGTTGTTTTTGCTTTATGTCACATATGCACGTGCCGCAGCCTTTGTCGCGTTTGCGAAGCATTAAAATCTCCGCGTTCGATAAGCAGCAGGCTAACGTACAGCCCCCTTTTCCTTTCATATCTCATGTGCCTTTTGTTCTTTTGCCTTGTTTTTCCTTTTGCTGTTTGCTTGATGACACACTTTTTGTTTGCCTTCTGCTTTACTAATGCTTTGCTGGGGATATATGTATGTATTGCATATGTATGCATGTTGGCCGGGGTGTACTTATAAATTCTTACTTGCTTGCATAGAAAGTGTTATGTTAAAGTCAACTGTTGAAAAGGATATGTGTTGGGAGGCGCCAGTGCGAAGTGCTGATCTGACGCAAAATTAAACCTAGCACGAACTAATTTTTTGAAAATTTGTAACAAAATAAAATTTGTTAAAAAATTTGTAACTTTCCTTAGTCGCAGAGGAAATCGAACTAATCCCACGAGGCCCATATAGAACTTATACATGGAAGATATATCCAAAAATTTAGCTATAAGTTCAAAACTATCTTTTTATGTAAGAATCTGAAAATATGTATTTTTGATATCTAAGTTCCTCTATCATATTTAATTGACTGTCAATACCGAGTAATCCTACTGACTCAAATGTATAAAAATATATTTTTTATCTCGAAATGATTTCATATACTTGTGATTCAACTTTCAACATTTTATGATGTGTCGGACGTCAACTGATTTCTAGAGTTAGAGTTTAAAGTCTAGATATTTTTTAAGTCCTGGGATTCCTACTACTCCACATTTATCTCATCTTCGAGGCTATGTAAATAGAAATGTTAAGAAGATATTTTCTAAAAATTCTTCAGCTTCGAAGTGCCAATCATATAACGATTACTTTGCCAAAAATTATCCTAAATCAACAAAACGGGTTGTTGTTGTCGCCAAATCCCTGATTCGAAATGGGAAAAAATACTTTATGTTTTCTAGAAATACCGAAAAACTTGATAGCAGCGCATTAAATCTGGATCAGGAATCAGGAAGTAGCCTAGAAAACAATCGACAAACATTGCCTTTAATTAGGATGTTATACATTAATTAGCTTTGAAAAAAGTTCTAAAAGCATTGCCTACATTTAGGGTGTTATAAATTAATAAAGATTTGAATGATTTTGATTTAATCTTATTAACGAAATTTAGACACTGAATTAATGTGAAAAGGGCAAACACCACAAGCAGTAGAAAAACGTTGCCTACATTTAGTGTGAAGTAGATTTAAAGATTTTAGTAAAATGTCAACCACAACGTCAATATAGAAACAAATTCTATGGTCTTAAAATGCTTTTGAAGGACGGTGATTCACTTAAGAAACCTGAAGCTACGAGATTGTACTTTTTTCTTCTGGGAAAAGTTTTCATATAGAAAATTGGGGTCTTTGGGTTTAACGTTAACGTTAAATTATGAAAGAGTAGTCCAGAAAGAAATTCAAATTTTCGAGATTTATGATAATATTTTGTTTTGCCGAAAAGTTATAGACGAGCTGCATAGCTTTAGCCATGTCCGTGTGGATGTCTGTTAGTATATACGTGAACTAGTCCCTCACTTTTTGAGATATCGATCTGAAATTTTGCACACATGCTTCGCTCACCGAGAAGTTGTTCATTTGTCGGTACCGGCGATATCAAACAACTATAGCATATAGCTACCATACAAACTGAACTATCGAAACCATGTGCATGTATGAACAACTTTTTCGTTTTACGAGATATCTTCAAGAAATGTTGCATGGAATATTTCCTAAGTTATTGATACAATATCTGAAGAAACTGTTCAGATCGGATCACTTTGGCATATAGCTGCCATATAACTGATCATTACAAGAAAGTTCTTCACGAAATTTGGCACAGATTATTTTTTGAAGTAGCTGTACAATCTCCAAATAATCAAATCAAGTACATGAAAGGCATCCTTTGCATTATAGCAAATTAAACAAAATTACCCATAAATATATGCGAAATTATATTTTTTTGAGAAATTTGTCACCTTTCAAAAGGACACTGAATATACTGTCCTGCTTATAATGAATTTTATATGAGTATTGAACATTCTTAAGTTACTTTGATCGGTCTCAACATCCACCAACTTCAGTCAAAACAGTCAGCATCCCTCAAACAACACTGGCAGCACTTCAACTTTTGTCTCCATAGCATATAACTTTCAAATAAATCACTTTAAAATATTCCTCCCACATACATCCGAACTTCAAATTAATGCCTGCATTGATTGCCCGTCAAGCAATTGGCCTTTTTTCCACACATTTTAATAAATGTTTCACATAATTTACGCCGACAAGCCGCAACATTTGATTTTTGCTCATATATGCAACAAATCCAACCTGCGTGCCGCTCACAAAGTTACAAAAAAACACACCTCCCGACTACACAAAGTGACATCACACTCCAACACCACTGTACAGTTTGTGCACGTCTTTTAGAATCATTTATATTATAGTCCATTAAATTTGCACCCACATTATTTATGTAACCTTAATTTGAACCCTTCCAAGCAGACGCCAGCCTCACTTGCGAGCGGGTGGCACAGTTCCCTCGGCGATGGCGCGACGCCAGCAAATAAAAGGCGTTGAGGGTATATAACTGCGTATATGTGTGTGTGGGTGTAATATGACTCCATGCACAGACACATACATACATGTACGAAGAGGCGCTCATTATTACCAGTTACACTGTTTGAATGCTGGCTCAACCCTTTCCGTTGGCCGTTAATAAATTTCCCATGCGCTTGGCAACAAACATCAGAACAACAACACGCTCACCTTCAACGCACCGGCTGCGGTCACAACCTTCTGCGGTGAGCTGCTGCGACTACTGCGTCGGCTCCACCCTAGTTGCTTGGCTGCTGGCTGCCGCTTGATGAGTTCGCTTTTATTGGTGGCGGTTGCTGCTTGTAGTGGCCCCACCACCACAGCGTGGCATGCCGCACAAACAAAACGCATGTTACCGCAAATAAGGCAGCATTTTTCCATCTCTGAGTCTGTTTGTATGCATATACCATATGTGTACATACATATATGCACTGAACATATGCGTGTGTGTGTGTTGCTCCATATTAAAGTAGATTTTACGTTTTCAATTTCAGTTTTCAAGCCATTTCATAAACGTTTTGCCAACGTGACTTTTGCCTCAATTTAAGCGTGTTTGCCGTTTAAAGTTGCGTTTTTGTTTTTGCTGTTGTTTTTGCTTTGCCACTTAGCTGAGCGTATTTGTTATGTAATGCGCTGGCTTGCCCCCGCTCCGGCTCGGTACACACTTATATCAAGTTCTGAAGATTTTCAGCTTTACTTTGGCGCCACACTCATTTAAGCCACTGAAATATTCCTTCTGTGTTTGTGTATGTGCGTGTGCGCTTTGCTCCGCCACTCAGCTATGCTTAACTGTGCTCAATTTTCGTTCGGTTATTAAGTACTTGTGTTGCTCAAGGTTCGCGCGTCTATTTGTTCGGCGCTTTGTGCGGATTTGTTAACGGCCTCAATTTATGGCCTAAATAATGCAGCATGAAAATAATTGATTTCGTCGATAAGTTGCTCTGCGGTTTTCAGCCAGTTTAAAATACACTTATTTATTTATATATTCAAGCACTGCGCTACAATTTGTTGCCCCTACATTTGTCGTATATCTCAGGTACATACATATGCCTGCGTGTCAATTGTCAAGTGGTTTTAATTGGTCTAATTTTTGTTTTTACTTTTTAATTGCAGGTAAGCGTTGTACTCTAAATTGAAGCGTTTGTTGTTGGTAGTTTATTGGTCTGAGCCGTGGTGTGTACTCAGTTTATACTTAAATGTGGGTAAGTGAGCAAATATTTTTTTATAATTTTTATACCCGGAACAGGGTATCTTAAGTTTGGCATGAAGTTTGTAACACCCTGCAGAAAAAGTTAGAGACATTATGAAATATATATATGTATAACTAAATGACCAGCATGACAAGCAAAGTTGACTTAACCATGTTGCTCTGTTCGTCTATCCGTGTGTTTATGCGTGAACTCATCAGTTTTTAAGATATCGACCTGAAATAATGCTAACGTTCTCAAGAAGCTGGTTCTTTGTCGAAAACGCCGATATCGAACCATTATAAAAAATGATCCAGTTTTAGAAAAAAAAACACAGAAATATCAAGTTTAATGGAGAATATTTCTTCTCATTCGAAAGAACATTTCTTGGCATTTATTTTATGCGGATTATTTCTATCAAATGTTGGCCGCGGCTACGTCTCAGATAGTCCATCCGTTGAGTCCAATTTTCAACATCTCGTTCGAGGTTTTCGACTGTTAACTGGTGCATGACACGCGTGATGTTCTGCTCCAAGGCCTGAATCGAATCAAAATGGTCCCCATAGTCTTTAGATTTTACGTATCACTATAGGAAAAAGTCGAATGGTCTGATCTCACATGATCTTAGTGGCCAATCGACCGGACCAAAACGTGAAATTATCTGCTATCCTTTGTTTTCTCAATAAATCCATTGATTGATGCGAAGTGTGGAAAGTGGCGCCGTCTTGTTCAAACCAAATATCGCCAAGATCACGAACTTTAACTTTAAGCATCAAATAGTTGGTTATCATGGCGCAATAACGGTCGGCATTGACGGTTACGTTCTCACCGGCATCGATTTTAAACAAATATGAACCGATGATTCCATCGGCCCACAAACCATACCAAACCGTCGGTTTTTCTGGACAAAATTGCAGCCCTTGAATCTCTTCAGTTTATTTTTCGTCCCAAATGAGGCAATTTTGCTTGTTTACAGACTCATTGAGCGAGAAATGGGTCCCATCGCTGAACAAAGTTGACCTCGACAGTAAATCTTCTTGGAACTTTTCAATAGCTCATAGAGCTAAGATATGTCGCTTGGGACGATAGGCGGCTTCAGTTCTTGCACATGCTTCATTTTGTACGCTTTCAATTTAAGATCTCAATATAAAATGCGCCATGTCGTTTCGTACGTCAGTCCGCGTAGCTACGAATGGCGTCGAATCGAATCTCCACGGTCTTCATGTGTACTCTCAGCTTCACTGCGTGTTGGACGGTGTCTATTCGGTCGAATATTATCCCATAATGAATGTTGGGTCTCAAGATTACGTTGACCATAAGTTGAGCAAAGCGCGCGAACACACATTATTTACAGAACGTTAATTTTCGGAATAGAGTTGAAGGATTTTTAAACGTTTTTTTCCTCATGGTGAAATGCCAAACAATACTGAGTAAAAGTGACATAACAGCTTGACACGACTCATGCGTGATCTGTGAAAAACAGGCTATTAAAAAAAAGTATCTCGACATGGATCACAAACTGAACGATCGAGTTCTTGTAAGGAATTTTTTTTGTTTGAAAAAACATTTTCATGAAACTTTGGATGAATTATTGTCCAATGCAGCAATACAATCTCCGAAGAAATTGTTTGGATACGAACTGATCGATCAAAATCGAGTTTTTGTTAGAAAGCTTAACAGGTTTAAGTGCATTATACTTTCGGTGCAGCCAAGGTTACCGTATTTTTCCTTGTTCTGTAATAAACAATGTTTTCCAGACTTTTCTAAATACGGTTTATAGATCTAAAAACCTTGAATGCCAAATCTTTCATTTCTATCGTAAAATCCAGCATAAATTAGTTAAAAGAACCAAAAGTTTGACAAATTTACTGATCGAAAGCCTTGTGCGTTACTTATTTGTGTCTAATCCATCTCTGTTAGCCATGGTCTGTGTGCAGCTCAAAGACTAAGCCATAATTAGACTCATTATGCTCCCTGGTGGTAACCAAATTAAGTTTTATCAACCAACTGAGTGGATTTGGTTATTTTTTGACCCCAGCTGCCCAATGTAGCTTGTAGTTGCAGCATTGGGAGCCATGGAAAATCTTCCGCCTCAGATAGCTGAAAGTTGGGCATTCGCAAAGATAATGTACCGGCGCCTCATCATCCTTCTAGAATGATCTTCATTCAGCCGAAAAAACTTTTTTAATTTTATAAAGATGAGTTCACAAAGCTTGTCACCCTTTGATGATTCTTACAATATTACAATTTCCCTTTTGCTTAGAATTAGAAGCGTTGTAAGTAAATTTGTTGTATACTCTTTATTGCTAGCGTTTCAAGATCTGAGTTATGCCTCATTCCATTGCTTCAAAAAAACTTTGAGGGATTCCGGAAGAACTGACTGTTCTATACGACTGAACAAGCAGATGAGACTTAAATTATTGACTGCTTGCATAATCAGCGCAGTGGGACTTAGTATTGGATAGCTTTAATTGGCACTAGAAGGTTTATGGACTTACTGTTTAAAGCAGAAGTTCACTTAAGAAGTTCTGGTATGTCAACATTTTCGGTCTGAAAGATTGAATTGTAGTAACTTCTTTTAAAGCTAACTATTGCGTATGGCTTAGAGCAGAAGAAGACCGGTCCTATTCCTGTTTAGAATCCTTTGATCTATTGGTGAATATATAAGTTTTCCCATTGGAACTGTCGATTACGGAACTATTGGTCCCTTCTTCTATGACGCGGAATGTAAACGCTATCTTTATTTCTTCATGGAAGTCTTTTTTTCGTCTGCATTTCCAATTTAGCTCGAGTTCATTAACAAGGTGGAGTGTGAAGTGGACCAAATTAGCTAAGACATGAGCATTCCCGATTTGAAGCATGTTCCTCAAACACTCCACTGTAAAATTATAAACTCATTTTTAAATATTTGCAGGTATCTAGGTCAACTATCTTATAGAATTATTATACTTTTCTTGAAGACATGTTTGGTATAGAAGTTATTTCCACCTCCGCGTAGGAAGACTGAGTGACTCAGGCTCAGAAGTTAACGAAGCCGTTAGTGGGCCTTGAGTTCCAATGTCTGTCACGATTGAATTGTGATTTTAATGATATGAACAGGTGTTTCTAATAAGAAGTTCTTTATCATCCCTTTGGGAAGAAATCCCAAAGCATTTAGACTCCTTTTCTAAGAATTTATTAAAGATAATAATTAGATTTGAATATATTTCTCGCAAATGCATTGTATTCATATGTCAATTCGTACGTCAAAATTGTACAATATAACAATGCAACATGTCGCCTAATAGCAACAGCTGACGATATGCTTGCGACGTTTGACGCTATTTGAGTTGTTGACAGCTGCGTTGAGGGCTTGCAGCGGCTAATGGAAACAACACGTCAATATGGCTGCACCGTTAGACGGAAATGCTAACTGACAGTTCCTGAGAAGCTTTTAGGAACAATGCAACAACAAAGATACACACTCATGCTGAGTACTTTTGAACTTGCCACAGCAGATAACAGTGTAATATATTATTTGAGCGCTTGTTATCGCGCACGAGCATGCAATACCCAGTGATATGCGCCCGATACAGCGCCGCCGATGTAATGCTGCAACATTGACTTATGAATCGTGATATTGCAACACACATATGTATGTATAAGTATGGTGTGCTGTGTCTTGTTGCTGTATATTAGTGGCACGTTTGCTTGGCATGGGGCACATAGCACTATTTTTTGTTAATTACATTTGAGCTTTTGAATTTCGCAAGGCAAAGTAACGGCACGAAGCGTATAGCGTCTGCTCTAAGCTGCTGTCAAACACGTGCACGAGCTGGCGGCGGCAGCGCACTGCTTTAGATAGCTTGAAACATCAATTTGTTGCAAGCATGTAAGTACAGGTCGTTATTATTGCAACTATGAGGCATGCAGGCAGACAAGATACTCACGTGTATAGGCCACTCACACACATACATGAATACAGACGGGTGCTCGCCCAAAAGCTGCTTGCTTGCGTCGCTTGCACGTGAGCGCTTCGAGGCACTCAAACGCTAATGCTTCGAATTTCAATTTCACTTTGAGTTCGGAATTTAATTTCAAAATTGCGCGCACATTTTAATCACATTTTCGCTTGCAACACACAAACACATCCGTGCGCATACTCATATACACAGTGTAGCTTATTTACCTTTGAAAACACACACGTACACATGCAGCGCCTCGCATGCCAACTATTTATTTATTCACAACACACACACACATTTACACAAAGGCGCCTGAGCTTGTAGCTTCAGCCTTAGCTCCAGCTTTGCTTTGCGCAAAGTAAATTTCGCAGGCGCTTGCCCGCCCGGTTACCTCTCAAGTGCATGCGCCGGCATCTCTGTGCCGTGTCCGTCGCTGCCGGCAGCATTGCCTCACTCACACTCGACTGCATTCGTTTCAAAGTTGATTTATCTTGACCCAGTTCGATCGATTTGTTTACGGATGCGAGTAAATTAGCATCAGCTTGGCCATGCCCTGCCTGCCGCTGGCACCTGCCTGCATCCATCAGGCAGTCAGTCAGCCAGTGAGGTAGGTAAGGCAGCGCGCAGGCAGCTAGTCAAGCAGCAAAATGTGCAAACAAGCAACTCATTCACCGATTTGCCGTTTGGCGCCGCTCACCTCCAGCTCCCCTCCATGATTATTACATCTCTCCTCGCATATATACATATATGTGCTTTTCTGCATGTGTGTTTGTGACCCACAAACAAATTGGCCTTTTGCTTACTTTGCCATAAACCCACTTCGCTATTCGTACGTTCGATTTTAAAGTCATTTTGTGGATTTATAATTGAAAGCACAGTTATGTACAGCTGCATTTTATAGCTTCACGCAGCTCGCGTAAAAGTGTGCCAATGCTCATATGCTTATCATTTTATTTGGTCCAAAGTGTGTGGGAATTTTTTCTTGAAGACACTCATAAAAACGCTTAAGTCTTTCAACTACATGGCAGCAACTGCACTGATTTAATTACGCGAAATGGCTTTGCCATAAAATTAATTGCATTTGAGAGAACTTAAGTTCTTGACTCAGCCGTTTGTCTCGTTATGTTCATAAATTAGTTAGCAGTGACGCAATAAGAGATTTAAAACGGCGTTCAATAATGCGTGAATGTAAATCTCTGCAATGTGGTGAGTAAGTTGTTCAAATATCATATACGACCTACTTTGCAGGGTATTTTGTTATGTATAAAAAATATTTAGAAGGTTATTTCTCACAAAAGCTCAACTAACATGATTTTTTTCGATTTATCCAGTTTTGGTTCTTTGCGATACGATCTGGCGTTAAATTACTAGGTCTGCGAGGAAAAGTCATCCTTTAGTATGCCTGCGCTTGACGTGAGTTTTAACAGGCTCTGTGGCCTGACTGTTGATCTCTACTCCAGGGTATCATATTTTGGGGACCCCAGCTGTTTACGGCGTAGTCTTACCAATGTTTGTTTCACTGGTGCCTTGCTCTAGACTTTTCCTGTAGTCTACTCGATCTGTCAGTCCAATTATGTGGGCGTGTGTTGCTACCAGACAGTGACCAGTTAGTATTCCGATTATGTTCCTACAATCTCTTCTATCGAGTGTCAATAGGAATTCTGTGTACTTTCGATCTATCGATTTACGGATTCGAAAATCAGACAAAGTATAAATTAAAAATTCACCCTTCAATTTTATCACAGTAGTATTTAATAGTGTTCTTACATTTTCTTTTCGTTGTTATAAACTTAGTAGTAAACTCAATATATAGGGTATAATTAATGAGAAAGAGAGCAAATATGTATATGTATTTTTTCTTATTTTTTTAAGACGACCACTTGAAAGATTAATAACCAGGAGATTGTCAAGACGAATTGTTTAGGTCAAATATTGAGTTTGTTTTGAAGGTTAAACAGTATCGATGATGTTATACCCTCTTTGAGGTAGAAAACTTAACCAGCGTGAGGTTCAGAACTTAACTAAAATCTTTCCATTTTAGCTTCGATTTTTAATTTGCTCAGAAAAATGCAAATACGCTTGAAAAAGAATAGCTTAACTAAAAAAATGGCCTTTCCGAGGGAAAGTGTTTCGAAATTTGGCCTATCAGCTACGAGTGATAATATTTTAAACAGTGCATAACTATTGATATCCTTACAAGCTATAACTTTAAAGCACATACCTTTTCAAAAGATATTTGTGTTCAAACCATGTGCTGATTATTCGCAGTAAGGTTAAGCTTTTCTGTAAGTTTTCATATGCATCCGTGTAATGTTGAAAAGATATCTAAGATACCTAAAATAGTATATTTTTCTTCTCTTCAATCCCTAAATTTCATTTAGTACTCTGAAACCGCTATCTATCCCTATGCTGAAAAAAATTTTCTTGAAACCATTTCATTTCCCCGCCTACTGTCATTTTGTCTGTACGATATGCATTAACATACTATAATGAATGACTTTGAAAAATTGTATATAGATGGAATCGTTGTACAAGGTCTGTCGCAAAAGAAACAGAACTTTTTAAATATAACTGTTTCTGGTGGCGCCACCTATTGGTATATGAAATAAAAAGTTTGATCTCTTGGTGACATTTCGTAAACATTTTAAGACAATTGGATAACTACAATCGATGTTATCGATCAAAAAGCGACAGCAGCTTTTGGTGATTGGTCGTAAAATGCAAAGAGCAAATATTACATTTTGTTTTAAACTTGGGAAAACGTTTACTGAAACATTTCAAATGATGAAAAAAGTTTATGGTGATCAGTGCCTATCCCGTAGTAATGTGCATGAGTGGTTTAAGCGATTCCAAGAAGGTCGTGAAGACCTCTGTGACGATCAGAAGTCGGTCGTCTTCAGAAGTCAAAAATAAAGACAATGCTGATTTGTTTTTACGATTCCGAGGATATTGTACACCGAGAGTTCGTCCCACCTGGCCAAACGATTAATGCTGTGTTTTACCTTGGTGTTATGAAGCGTCTTTTGTCACGCATTCGTCGTGCTCGACCGCAATACCGTGAGGAAGGGTCCTGGCGCCTGTTGCGCGATAATGCGCCGTGCCATCGGTAGACGCTTGTCACTGATTTTTTGACAAAAACTCCATATTAACCATTAATTATTCACTCTCCTCACCTGATCTGGCACCCTGTGATTTTTACTTATTTGGAAAACTTCATTTGCCCATGAAAGGACTCTGGTTACAAGACATTTCAGCTATCCAAAATGCGACGACCGATATTCTCAAGAGCATTCCGCAAAATGACCTTAAACACTCATTTGAAATGCTAATTGACCGGGCTAAACGCTGTATCGAAGCGCATGGAAACTACTTGGAATAAAAAAATATAACTTTTAAAAAATATAAATTTTTTGTTGTTTTTTTTAACAGTCCTGTTTCTTTTGCCACTGGCCTTGTATATAAATATTTTAAAGAATATGAGTATTATATATACTTATGATTTCATAAAGATCGCTTTAGAATTCAGAAGCTAATACTCAATACAATGTATATTTATACACTTATTGTAGTTGCTACCAATCACCCCCTCGTTACAACAGTTGAACAATTACACACACAATTTGCCATTATATATCTGATTTATTGTCTATAGTCTAGTGCAAAGCAGAGCTCAAATTAAAACAAACAACTGCTTATGGTCTCACTCCATATTTTCCTTACCAAACACATACACTCATGTTTACAGACATGTAGGACTCCCAACAGGGACACCATAATAAGCATATATTTGCTAAAAGTGCTTTATTACCGACACCAAGCGATCTGCTTGCATAACTTCCTACTCTTGCCTTTTGGTATTTTCTGCACACACACACGCATAGGCGCCTTTGATGTCAATTCTGAATTTACCCCTTGGGGCTGCTGAGAAATTTCTCCACTGTTGTGTTCTATAAAAGTGCTCGGGATAAATGCAACTGTGATTATTCATTATGCATATGTGTGAGTGCATGTAGATGTCTCTTTGCATATTTTTGCTCCTGTATTGAGGAGTAGCGTATATGCATATAATGCTGGTGTCGCACACACCTGCAAACCTGGACTTTTATAAAGTTTTAAGAGTCATTTGCTGCACTTATCACACGCTAATGTTTTGTGTAAGCTGTATTGTCGTTGTTGTTGTTATTGTTACCTCTACAAACTTCAAACTCATGCAGTCGATTGTGTGTGAGCTATACTATTATCTGTGCCGGAGAAAAGTTGTTATGGGAAAGGGTAAATGAGCATCATAAATTAAATATTGATTCGACCTGCAAACCAGAGTACTTTTATATAGACATGTGTGTGCATGTATTTATTTAACTATATGTTTGCATGTGCGTTGATAAACGTTTGCTTGTAATTAAGTATGCATTTTATGGATTTCATAGATGTCGCCCCTCAAAAAAATGTCATTTGAGCAAATATAAAAGCACAAAGTAGAGGATTATGGAATTAGCAGTAATTACTCTTGCGCGGTTTTAATTAAGTACATTGAGATTAAAATTTCCATGAATTAGAATGAGATATTTATTAACTGCCCTTTTCCATCTTCATTATTTCTGCTTATTTGCTTTAGTTTTTAATTATCAGCTAATAATGAAATTTATTTCACATTGAAGGAAAGATAATACGATTCACCATCATGAAAAAGTACACATTTAGAATTAGTTATGAAATGTGTGCGCTCAAATGACAATTTGGATTTGAAGGAGGCTTTAATTTCACCCGAGCATTCTAACTTCCATTAGATTAGAGTATGGTTTATTTGGTTCAACCTTACGTTACAAGCGACTAAAATAAAAAAATCGTAGAAATATTGCTCTGTCGTGTCCTGAAGTCCTGAGAAAGGTTGCTATGCTGCCAAAATTTTGTTAAAAAAATATCTTCATGTTTGTCATAGTTTTTTTCAACCAATGAACATATCTGAGGAAACCTGCAAGTTGGATCTGAAAAAACAGTAAATAAAGTATGGCGACCCCATGGAGGCAAAATCTTCTTCTTTCTTCCTTATTGGGGTAGACATCACTTACGCGGTTATAGCCGAGTGTACAACAGCGTGTCAGTCGTTCCTCCTTTTCGCTGTTTGGCTCCAAGTAGAGATTCCAAGTGTAGCCAGATCCTTATTCACCTGGTTTTCCAACAGAGTGGAGCTCGTCCTCCTCCTCTCCTCCGGCGGTTAATGCATCGAATACTGTCAGAGCTGGAGTGTTTTCATCTATTCCTATGTCATGCTAGCGTAACCGCTTTCTATTACTTTGATGAACTATGTTAATGTCGTCGTAACTATATCTTGTACAGCTCATCGTTTCATCGAATGCGATATGCGCCATTGCCAATGCGCAAAGGGCCATAAATCTTCCGCAGAACCTTTCTCTCGAAAACGCATAACGCCAACTCATCACAGGCCATAAAGCAAGACGGGGATAATGAGTGACTTGTAGAGTTTGGTATTTGTGCATCGAGAGAGGACTCTACTTCTCAGTTGCCTACACATTCCAATGTAGCACCTGTTGGCAAGAGTTATTCTGCGTTGAATTTCGAGGCTGACTTTGTTGTTGGTGTTAATACTGGTTCGAGATGAAATTATCTAGAACTTCGAAGTTATAGCTGTCAGCAGTGACGCGAGAGTCAAGTCACGAGTGCGACGACTGTTTGTTTCACTACCAAAAGGTGAAATAGTCAACCTTTTTATAATTTCATATTTCTTCATAATATCGAATCATTGTTTTCTCTCAACAAATTATTCATTACCCTTTGCATAATTGAATAAAATAGGAATTTAGATATCTACTTTCGATGTAATGCAAATTTAGTGACAGTCCTTGATTATTGCAGTTCGTATTTGTTTCACTCCAGCACTCTCAATATGATCCAAAGTCGGATTTCACTCCAAATTACAACTCACGTCTTGCAATCTGACAACTCACAACTTCATAGTAAAATTTGACATTTTTGATGTTATACTATATACATATATTCAGAATGCTTAACCATAAGAGCGATGTTTGTGTTATTTACAGTTACTTAAAATAATCATTCATTGGAACTAAATCGCGAACATTTTCGCGCGATTATTTTTTACAAATTTCGACGTGAATTAACTCATCAAGTCCAGTGTTCAATGATGATGTGATGAAATCGATGTCGCAGATCACTCCAAGAAGTATTTCATTAAGGTCGTCCAAAATCATTTGCTGTTCCATCATATGACCTGCAGTGAGATAGAGAGGAGTGACGTATTAGTGGGACTTGCAATTATTCAATAGTGCATGAACATTTGAATGTAAAAACAAAGTTTCACAGTGGATTCCTAAGCTCGTGTAAAGCTCGTCCACATAAATGTTAAAAATACGAAGAGATACTTCAGTAACATCATGACAGATGATGAATCGTGGTAATATACAAATGAGTCCGAAAGTAAATAGCAGACGACTATGTAGGAAGACCAACCACCGACGGCTAACATCAAAAAACTTTCCGTTGAGTCGATTGATCGTCTATTTCCGAGTAGTAAGTATAGGTCGAATACTCAACGCCAGTATTAGTTTCAGTTTAACATCATTCCGGTATCATTTCTTCTCAGACGTTAACGAGAAGCTGTTTTTCAAAAAACTTAGTGATTAGGGAAACAATCGTGCTTTTACTTTTCTTAGGCTCAAATGATGTTTTATAATGGTTTTCTCTGATCCTTTTGATATTCCAAGAATGCTGGTAAGATCGCTGACTGTTAATCGTCGATTCTCAAGCACCAACTCCTTTATTTTATTGACGTGTTGGTCATCAGTTGATGTGGATGGCCTTCCTGGTCGTGGATCGTAGTCAACGCGTTCTCGACCGTCTTTGAATAATTTGTATGAAAGAAAAGCACTTGTCCGTAACAAATAACTCCTTTATTTTATTGACGTGTTGGTCATCAGTTGATGTTGATGGCCTTCCTGATCGTGGATCGTAGTCAACGCGTTCTCGACCGTCTTTGAATTTGTATGAAAGAAAAGCACTTGCCCGCAACAAATAACTATCACTGAAAGCATTTTCTAACATTCTGAACGTTTCGACACAAGAAATTTGATTCCTCACATAAAATAAAATAGAACTTTTTTGTTAAATAATTTTATTCCTCGTGAAAATCATCCAGTGCACATCCTGGTCTTCAGAAAGACAAGAGTGTACTAAGAAATAATGATTATTTTTGTGTGTTGTCATAGCTGCTACTGGCAGTCATATAACCAGAAAGAAATATTTCAAATATTTCGGCAAATGGGTTTTCGCGCGAAATTTACTATTTTTTGCCCGGAGTGCACACTGTACTAAAAAAGTAGTCTACCATCTATTCAGAAAGTCTGTAGACACTAATGTCAACTCAAGATAAAAATCTTTAAATTGATTACCGTTGTATCCCAATTTGGTGGATATCAAATCCATGTTCTTAATCCTCGATTTATGACAGCGAAGCTTTCACAATATATCTGCTATGAATTTCCATTAAACAATATCAGGACCCACTTAGAGCTTTCAAATCTATAACAAAGCAAAGACTCCATTCACTCGGTCCTGAATTTTATTATCAAACCACTAGACGGAGTTATAATTAGAATATTCTTGGAAAATGCACATAAGTACATAAGTATATTTTAAGAGTAGGTAAGCTCCATGTAGAGTCTATAGTCTATAAAAATATGTCGCGGAAGAAGCAGAAAAAAAAGCAGAAAACTCCCAGCTGCTTTTCCAAGAATAATGTAAGCAAAATATTTGTGTTCTGAAAGTGCGACGGACCTACAAATCATTTAAAGAATTTGCTAGGATTCACTTCTCCATTCACTCGAGTATTATTTTAATAACTGAGCAATCAGCATGTCCAGGAGGTGATTTTAACGTATCAGAGGTTATTTGTTGCACAACAACTCCGAAACACGTGCACCAAAGTAGACACTCGCAGCTTACGCGTAACGCCACGCCGTCGTCAACGCTTTCCGCCGCCAGTCAGTCGCTGCGATAGCAGTTTGTTTTTGGCTATCTGTTTTTTATGCGCTGATTTCAATTCCGCTTTCCCTTGTAGCCAGTCAACATTCACCGGCGCTTTCAACTTTCCACTCTGCACTTGCACTTTATCAATTTCATTTTAATCAAATTAATTGCACTAAAATTGAATGCATGTGGCGGTTTGCGTTGTGACATTCTCCACTTTTTTCCGCATTTATTCGATGCTGTTTTTATACACGATTTCCTGTCGTCGCCAACGGTTTGAGTATCTGTGTGTGTCAACTAAATGGAGCCATCGGCACGCATGGTCCTTTAGCTGGCGAAGGTTTGCTTATATGAACTGCGCTTTGTAGGTGTGTGTATGCTTTTGTATAGGTGTTTGTAGTTATGCATGTATCAATGTATGCATATATGCATGTATGCATGTATGTGTATGTCTGTATATATGTATGTTATGTATGGATATCTATATTATCTACGTCTCAATTCAGGTCAACAGGCGTTGCAGGTGGTTGAACATTTTCCAACAGATAACCGGATGCGATTGCTTTATATAGCCTATGCGTCTGTATGTGTGAGTGCGGCAACAATTTATATTTTCTTTTTAATTTCAATAATAATTTGTTGCTGCCTCAATAACTGCTGGTACTGTAAATGCTGCCGCAGGTCAAATGAAAGCGCCTCAAATTGGTAACGGCCAACGCACAAGCAGAAGGCACACTTACACATACATACACACCTATAAAAAACTGTATATATGTGAATTTGTAATCTGTAGGCACATGCACGGCGGCCAGGTGCTACTCACACACATGCAGCAGCACAGCCGTGCCTGCAACATAGATTGTTGCAATTTAAAACTGACATTCATTTCAATTTATGTAGATTGTTGAATTCGTTATGCCTTTACAGTTATATGTTTTTAACTCGTTGCTGCGTTGAACGCGCCAAAAAGTTACCGTAAATGGGTTAGTGTCGAAATCAATGTAAATACTAGAACTTTTAAGTAGAGCGTTTTTATAGATCGGCAGTTTTTGCCCCACTCTCGGTAGCGGGTAGTTGGCAATAGTAAAGCAAAAATTGAATGCAAATTACTTTTTTCATAAAGTTGAGTGTTTATCTTTGCATGCATATTGGCAGTTGAATAAACGCAGCTTTTTAAGTAAAAATCTTTTGCTGCAAATAAGCCGCTAAAGGATAAATATTTGTAGTTTTTAACTGCTGGCCACTCTCATAAGCTTCATTTTTAATATATTTTATCGAAAAATATTGCTGTATGGTTAAGTTTTTATATCACAAAGGTAGGTGCATGTCTTTGCTAGGCCATGTCGAAATGTAGGCAATAGATTATGCTGAATCATAATATTTTTACCATGCCGCAACTGTAATGCTGTCTACATTCAGGGTGGAGAACGATGGTTAAAGCGCTTTATTTATCAGATATCTGTAAGATATTTATCACCTCTTCAAACGGTCAATCTGATTGAGGTTTTTTATTCCAAATAAAGGTGCATGTCTTTGCTAAGTCATTCCTAAGGGTAGGCAACAGATTCTGCCGAAGTTTAATATTTTTACCATGCCGCAACTGTAATGTGTGACTAACGTTAATTAAAGCGCTCCTGTAAACAGTTTTGTGTAAAATATTTACCACCTCTTCGCACGGTTTCTGAACTTTGCTCGGCTGTTTCTGCATTACTGACAATTTAAACTCATAAGTGTGTACTTAAAGTCATGATAACATTTCGCGATGATGAGAATAGCATTTATGATCCAAGTTTGGAACAGCCTCTGTGTCTCTGAATAGCTTAAATAAAAATCAGGCTTTTCTCTGATAATGTTCCTTTCTCAGATTACATACTGGGTATCCACAGCCATGGTCAGTACAACTCCAGAACGTCTTTTACGTAAGAAGCGTATTGAAAATTGAGATTCTAGGAAAAGTATGTAATTAAAATTCTTAGTTACTTAGTAGGCTAAAAGGCTCACTAAGCTTTAAAGAAAAACACATAATACGAATTCATATGCAACATAGTTGCCATTGATAGGTATACAGAAAATTTTGATACCACTTTATTCCACCATCTGGTGTGGTAGCGTATTCCAAAATGGACTTTTATTTAGAATTAACTCCTTATTGTCTCTAAATTGCTTTGCAGCTAGTGTCCTTGTGGAGTCTGAGGACAGGAAAAGGTGCCTAAAAGACAAATCCAAAAGATACAGTGGATGTAAGATCAATGCAGTTTTCTGTTCTGAATCAATAGGGGACCTTAGTACTCAACTTAGACCCATAAGCATACTGCACGCCTTTCATAATAATGACGATTAACTTGTTTTTCTTGAAATCGATTTTGATTATTTTAATATTTATTAATATTCCCTTTCTTTCTTCCTTCGATACCCGTTGAAATTCTTTCCGGTTTCTTCTCATTCTCTAAAAAAAAATCATACCGATCTGTCTGCGCTGGCCATAAAAGGTAAAAAACTGCAACTGAAAACCGAATCAAATTGCGCCCGCGCATATTTGCCACCCAAAAAACCAGATAGCATAAAGCTACCGACTGCCAGCAACCGCAGATAACAGTAAAAAGGCTCTCTAGCGCCACTGACTGTCAGTGCCGAAAAGCGCAAAATAAATTAAATGTATAAAATAAGCCTGGCGGGTCTGCTGGCATGTTTACCTGAAGCAGTCTGCTCGAGGGCGACAGTAATTACCGGAATGCAACGGGTAAATTGCACTGCAACGAAATTTGCACACACAAACGCAAACTCACAAGTGAGATTGCTATCAACAGCAGTATATATGTATGTGTGTGTTTGTATTTGCTTCAACGTTATCGCGAAATTTGCATTTTGCAGTCGGTTGTCTGCCGGCATTGCCGATAAAAAGTCACTTCACCCATAGCGTTCCGCGCGGCCTCCAGTGCAAAGCGCCTTAAGATATGCAATGAAAGTGGCGGCACACGCACACATGGCAGTTTCGAAAGGAGCTTGTTGTTGTTATTTTAAGTAAGATGCTTACGCGCCTATACTACTGCAATTAAAACAGCTAATGAGTGCTGTTGTGGGTGTGTATGTGTAGGTGCTACTTATACATATGCATTTCGCTTCCAACACAGGCGTTGTTGCATGAATTGCGGCAATCGGCAAACGGCAAACAGCAATCTGCATATCATCTCGCGCTGAATTAATTTTACAACAATAAAAAATATTTTTTGCATTTGCTTACAACAACAAACACATTTTCTGATATTTTTACAACAACAAAAATATTTTCTGAAATTTTTACAACAACAAAACACTCTGGGAATCTTTTACAACAACAAATGTGCTGTTTGTTGGTTTTTACAACAACAAATAATTTTATGAAATTTTTTTGACAACAACAATAGGGCGAAAACTGCGTACAAAAGTTGTTCTGTTTGAATGCTTGCAGCGTATTGATTTATAATTTTTCAATACGCCCACTAATTTGCATATGCACATAATTGTTCATACTTACTTACGCGTATACATTAGGGTGTTCTCTTAGCTTTTAAGTATTTATTTTATTTTATTTGGAATCGCCGCTGAAGCTCCAGTTTTCTTCATGACAAAAAACTACTTATTTTCAATTTAAAACATGCTTAAATAGTAATAATTTTCTCATATAACTAACATGGTAATTTTTGATAATTTGCTTTAAGTTTTTTATCTCAAAGCAAAGAGATATAGAATTTCGAAAATAATTTTCACCTCCAAATTGTTTGCTCTACAATAAATATTTCAATAATTTTTTCTATAAATCCACTCCTTTTCTAGTTATACGTAGTTATAATTATACATCAAATTTACAGCATTTTTTATAGTACACCATGTCGTATGAGCAACATAATATTTATAAGACACTAGTATGAATGCTCAGGCCATTTGATGCATAATTTTAACTGCGCATAACATTTAAATGAGAAGTGTTAGAGAAAAACAAAGGAAAAAACGTGTTTTGTAGTGCGGAAAATTTTGTTTAAGAATATAATATTTTCGAAGTTGTAGGTGTTGAATACATGGGAATAGAAATATGATTAAACACGGTTGATACTGGAGCGCTTGTTTACGTGAGTAATTTATTTAATGGCATGAATTGAAATTTAAGGTTTCGTTGCAAGAAAAATCAACTTGGAAATATGTAATGCATACCCTAATATACCATACACATACTTATATACTTAATTATACAACTGTGTGTATATAAACAATATTTACTGCCGCGTTTTTCTTCCGTCATACTCTTCATATCAACTGTCAATCACGAAATTTAATTTAATAAAAAATTATTATGCCGCTTGTTGTTATTACAGCCAACGGACGCTCACTCAAATATACTGTATATGTATATACATATACCTATATCTACTTATTTACACCACAATGCCCGCTCGTTAAATGCATTTTCGACAAGCTATTTATCCCGCTTGCCGGCTGTGTGCTTTCCATTCAATTTGTTTTTTGTTTTTATTGTCTTTTTATTTGCTTTAATGCATGGTTTTTGGTTTATAGGCGCAAAGTTTTTACTTTATAATTTTTTTGCTTTGTTAGTTCAGCTGTCAGTCGCGCTGAGACGGCTTGGCTATTCGTTAGTTGTCAGTCGCTTGATGTTTAACATACTTATGCACATGTGTAGTATATGCATATACATATTTATCTGTATCTATATAAATAAATATTAAAAATTTACTTTTGTGTAAGCAGCTGAATACACAAACACACATACATATTTATATGTTCGTAAGTCTGCTTGTTTATTTAGTTTTGTGGTGGCATATGTTTCACGCTATTAATTTGCATCAATCTCTTTATGCTGTTGCCATTTTCACTGTAATATAATTATGCCTTTTCAATTTTTTTGTAGTAGTTACATTTGTACATACATATTTGCATCAGCGATTGCGCTTCAATGTTGCAAATAGAGTGTGACAGTTCGCGTGTTAATGGAAATGAAGTGCATATTATTGAGTTGCGTTGTGGATGGGATGAATTTCAAAATTTATACACATAAATAATATAATTCGCTTACGTTATTATATAGGTGTTGATTTGGTTGAATATTGTGAAGTAAAATGCGTTTTTTTACTATCAAAATAAAGTGTTGAACGTAAAAGCGAAAAATGAGGCTGTAGAAAAAATTTTGTAGTTATTATATTGTTTTTGTAAACCGATTTTATATCTTGATGGCATAATAATTACTAGTTTCTGCCATCCCTTATTCAGTGAGTATATGTAACTTGTCAAATAAAAAACATTTCCTCGTTAGAACTTGATTTTGATCGATCAGTTTGTATAGCAGCTATATGCTAAAGTGGCCCAATCTGAACAATTCCTTCAGAGATTATAGCCTTTCTTCAGATGATAATAAATGCCAAATTTCATGAAGATATCTCATCATAAAAAGTTTTCCTGAGAATAACTTCATTTTGATTGATCAGTTTATATGGCAGTTATCTGCTATAGTTATCCAAACTGAGCGATTTCTTTAGGGATTAAAGTCTTGCTTTGTGAAATTATATAGACCAAATTTCGTGAGGATATCTCTTCAAATAAAATAATTTTCCATACAAGGACTTTATTTTGATCTATCGGTTTATATGGCAGCTATATTCAAAAGTGCTCCGATATTAGCAACTCCAACAAATTAGCGGCATTTTTTGGAAGAAAACAACGTGCACAACAATTCAGCTCGATATCTCATGAACAGAGGGAGATACGGACAAACGAAACTGGTTAAATGGGCTCAGCTCTTCAGGCTGGCCATTGATATACATATTTACTTAATAGGGTCTTCGAAGTTTACTTTTAAGTGTTAAAAACTTCCTTGCAAACATAATAAATTCAGAGTATAAAAAATATAACTAAATTCTACTACTAACTCTAGTGCATATTGAGTAAAGAATATGTACTAGAGAAAGTAATACAAAAGAGTGTGTGGTAAAAATTAACTTTATTCTTTATAAATATATTTTTGAGTACTAAACTATATTGCCACTTAATTTTCAAACCTCACATACAACGTCAAAATAACTGTACGATAGTTTCAAAGAACTGAAAGACATTTTCAATATTTTTCATTTCAAAATTAAAACAAAAACCTTTATAATATGACTATTGTATTCCTAAATATCCATTCCCCAATTTAATAGTCAAACCCCTTTCATTTCCATTCAGCGTCACCTCAAATTCGATTTTAGCCTCATTTTGTGTGCGGAGTCAGCAGAGGTGCAGCAGAGCTCTAAAAATTTGCTGATAAAAGAAATGAGCGCAAATAAAATCAACTTCCTCGCGCAACTTTTGCATTTAAAGCCACTTCGCAGCCACCTTAACTACGGCCCGCAGGTGCTTTTGTGCTGCTGAGCCGCTAACAGCGCAAGGCTGAGATAACAAATCGTTGCACCGCCGCCTTAACTTTATGGTTGCAGCACTTAAGCTGTCGCCTGTGCACAAATTGCAAAAACAAAACGCCTCAAGGTAAATAAATAAGCGTTTCTTTGGTTTTTTTTCATTTATTTATCATTTTCCTCTTTTGCGGAAGGCAATCTCTTGGTCACGGTGAGCGAAGATTAGTTTCATTTTCCCAAAGAACTACTGTGCTTGCTATGCTTGAAGTTTCTGCGGAAGTTAGATGTAGAAGCAGAAGTGGTGGAAACAAATTAGGTTTTTTTTGAAAGGGTGTAGCCGGTAGTGTGGATTCAAGGCTGTCACAAAACCACTTGTTTTTGAGTTTTTTTTGTTTTCGCTTTTTTTAGTATAGACATTTTGAAATATTTTATGAATAGTCTATAGTTTTTGAGAACCACAAAGACAGTCACTAAATATTGAATCAATATTAGAAGCGATTGCAGTATTTGTTGTCAAAGTAATATATATAAATTATATTATATAATAAATGTTTTAGAGCATTTATTTTCGACTCCTTTTGCACATTCTGCTGTGGTTTTTAGAGTTGATACAATAATCTTACCTTGAAATTATATTTTCTATTTAAAAGGCTTGAAAGTATTTTTTAGATACCTCCCAAAATACAAATTTTATATTGTACGATTTCTCCATCTTTCAAATTCAAATTGTTGGTGGGTTCATATTATTTTTTTGTGGCAACTCTGCTCATATAAGTATTTCCATCTTTTTCAATTCAAAATTTTTTAACAGAAATATTTATTATTATGCAAATATTAAAATTATGCAATAACAATTTTTATCTATGTTGGCAATCTTATTAAATTGAAAATATAATATTTTAAAACACATTTGCAATTTAGTGAAATAATCCTTTGTATTATGCAGATATGAAAATTTTACTATACATTTTGGGTTGTATTTTATGTTGTTGGCAACCCTATTTTCTTAAAAGTTTTACACTCTTTAAAGTATTTTAAAATTATTTTGGTTGGCAACTCTATTTATTAAAAAATATTTTTTGATATTAAAAATTATATCAATTTTCTTTAACATTATCAAAATATTACACTTTTACTGGAAATTTTAGACACATTTTGTTTTGTTTGTCAACCCTAATGGTTTAGTCATTTCCAAATACTTTAATTTTTACAAATAATCTTAATTAATATGTCAATATTTATATTATAAAAAATATATGTAAAATAATAAATGCTTATTATTCAGGTGGCAACCCTGCTGATTTAATTATTTCAAAGTACTATAATTTTTAATTATTTTTAATTTAAATATATTAAAAATAAGTAATATTTATATGTTTTGGTTGGCAACCCTATTTTTATAAAAAAATTCGACATCCAGAATTTCTATAAATTCTGTCAAATAACATATTATATTTAGGATTAAAATTTCTATTTTTTCTATTTTTTTTTGGTTGGCAACCCTTCTAATTTAAAAGTTTTCCATTTTCCAAAATTCAAATATTATTAAATATTGCATATTTTACATAGATATGTATGTATATATATATTTTATTTAAATTTGTTAGATTTTTATTTGTTTTTTTCTATCTATAAAATATTATAGATTAACACAACAATACTGAAGAGCTGTTAATGTTTACTTTATTATCCCTCTCTTTTTAATTTCTTTCGTATAAATTATTACCACCTTATTTTTATTGAATTAAAAATAAACACAAACCATTCCACGTTTACGTGTGTCAAATTTGAATGATTTTCTTGTTAATTTGCATTATTTACGCAAAATTTAATTACTCACTCCTTCTTCTCCTCATATATTTTTACTTTTCCAGCTAATTTCAATTGATTGTTCGTGAATTAAGCTCTGAACTTCCGTCATAATTGTTGATACAAGCAAATAGAATGCCACCACAACACACCGCCGCGCAGACCTTCACTTAAAATACCCACAGCAATGTCACTCATACGCCATGTAGCACCGTGTTGCGCATAGCACATGTATTACAATAAATTAATTATAAATTAGCTGCGCTGTCGATTGAGTCTATGCTTTCTTAATGATTTATTAATAACCGACGAGCGTGACATGACAGAAAAAGTACTCACACACACACACATACACACAGCATGCTCATACCTTACAATTGTCCACCATTATGGTGGGTTTGTGTGTGGCAACATGTCACGTAATCAAGCTCATTTACTCCTGCACACACATACATACACGTTTTCTATTGATATGTGCAAACAAACAAATCGAATTATCTTGTGAAGCACATAGCAAAAACTTGTGTGTGTGTGTGTGTTTCATAAACATTTTGCTTGCCCCTGTATGTCGCAACAATGCGCGGCACTGAAACCGCAGATATGGTCTTATAATAACAGTATTAGCGGTGGCTTGTGGGTGTTACTACGAACGGATATGCGTATTTGTTGCTTTCCTGCCTGACATAACGGCAGTTTAGCCTTGAATGGTAATGAATAAAGGCGTCAGCAGTTGGGCTTGTGTTGATTATTTATTTCAAATGCGAAATTAATTGAATTTGCAAATTAATCGAATTTTCCGCGCATATCGCACGCGCACACACTTTGATATAAACATGTATGTGTGATTAATTACCGCAATTATAACAAAAAACAACACTGACTGCATAGGAGGTGGCGATAAGAACAAGGACAGCAAATAACCATATTGTTGGTATAGAGGAGATAAGTTGCTAATATGTTGTTGTGGTTTGAAGTAATATAATAAACTACTTCGTTAGCCTTTTTGAACTTTTATTAGGCATTTTAAGACGCTTTGCTATTTATTGTTGCTGAACACTCTCTGCATATGCGCGATTTAGTCTCTCAGTTTTTGAGATATCGATCTGAAAATGTACACACGTTCTTTTCTCATCAATTAGCAGAACATTTGTTGGAATCGCCAATATCGGACGTCTATAGCATATAGCTGTCATATGAACTGACTGATAAAAGTCGAATCCTTGTATGGAAAACTTTTTTATTTTAAAAGATATCTTTACGAAATTTGGCATGGATTTTTGCCTAACAAAACAGTGTAATTCTTGAATAAATTGTTCAGATCGGATCACTATAGCATATAGCTACCACACAAACTCACCGATCAAAAGCATGTCTTTGTATGGAAAACTTTTTTATTTGACAAAATATCTTCACCTAATGTGGTATGGATTATTGCCTAAAACAGCGCAGTAATCGATGAAGAAATTGTTCGGATCGAACCACGATAGCATATAGCTGCCAAACAAACTAAACAATCAAAATAAAAACTTTGTATGGGAAACTTTTATATGTGTGAAGCAAATAGCAACTCGATGAGACCAAAGTTAAGGGTTTATTTTGGTTTATTTTTTTGTCACTGTCTTATCCCTTTTCATTTCAGCTTTTGATTTGCAATTTTTCTTTTACATATTACAACAATTTTTTAATTTAAAAATACCTACTTTATCAGCAATGATTATTGGATTAAAAATTAAATTTTAAGTTTGATATATCGATTTGGCTTGAATAGTACATATCCTAACGTATATAATGATAAAAATATACAACAATTATATAAAATAATTATTCAAAAATGTATCCCTTCCGCACTGTATCTAGCCTGCTTCTCAGAGTTATTTATTTGAGGTTTAAAAAAAAATATTTTTAGAGAGCTTTGAGTATTCTTTGCACGCAGTGAGCCTTTATTCACACTGATAAATATATGCAGGCATGAGTATACACATACATAGATACTTGCAAATTTCCTCCCTTCAAACACTTGTCGCACTAAACGCTGCGCCCTCTACCTTTACCCTCACCTACTTTCCCAACATACACCACCACCTAGCGTCAGTCGAGCGTGCACTGCCGCACAGCAAATTTACATGCAGGTAGTTAGATGGGCTTGTATGCACGTGCATGACTGCCACTGGCAAAGTCAACAAGGACATTTTCGAGTATTTGCCGAGAATTTAAAATGTAAATTTTGTACCGTTTTACCGCCAACGCCACTCATTTGCCAAGTATTTGCGTTGTAGACGCAGGCGCTGCTTGTTGACTCTTTTGCAGTCGCCCTCAAACCAACAGCACCACCAGAGATACCCTCATTTGCGGCAATGCCACATACACGCACATACTTAACGGCGCGGTAGTCCTCCCCACTGTTGCGAATACTTAACTGTGCACTTACACACTCGTATTTGCATGCAATATTGCTCGTGGACACTTTTTAAATTGTTTATAATTGCGACGTGTAGCTGAAAGCCTGTGCCAAACTCACTATCCACACAGATATTTATGTATATATATATTTATGCGCCTGTGTGTTTGTGTTGAGCATGGCGTCTTCGTTGAAATTTTTAATTGCACAACTTTGGCCACAAAATATTGCGAGCCTGGGCGGGGCGGCAGGAAATTGATAGTAATTAGTTGCAGTTTTCTTATTTCTGCTGGCTTAAAAAATCACAGTCGCTTGGGCGAAACTGTGTCAGCCTAATTTAACTTCGTTCGCTTCTGCGCTCTCTTCTCCCCGGTGAAGAATTGTTGAAGAAAATTCTTGAATGAGTTTCGGGCGTTGCATTAAGTTAGTTGTAAATGAGTTTTTGTAGGGTTTTTAATTAGCCATGGCAATGGGTGTGGCTCTGCAGTGTGTGCTATTAAGGAATGGTGTAACTATTGTAATATTTCATGTGAAAATTTGTCAACGAGAATTATTGTTTTATGTTAGCACCACCAAAAAGAGAGGCTCTGAGGAACTATGTAATCGTTAAAATAAAATATAAAGCCAAATATTTGTTTGTTTCGAAACCGTGACTATGAAAAAATTCTGTAAAATGATTCTGTGATTGAAATTCTACCTAAAAATTAAAAATTTCCGAAGATACCTTAGTTGGAGCAAATGAAAAGGAAATGGTAGTTGTGTATACCAGATTAAAAAATTCGAAATAAAAGGTGAACATTGAAATTACAATTATTATACTAGGAAAGTCTATAGATTTACTTAAAGATGAGTAAAAAATGCATGTAAATTACAAAAATTGGAATTTATTATTCAAGTAAGAAATTCATATGCCATATATCGCGTAAACGAGCATTCTGAGAGCTGAGAAAGTATGTATGCATATACCCTACCTCCTAAGGGGCACGAGTGTTCAACTTGTGACATTTGTGTATAGTTTGCACCTTTTTCCAACAGTAAGTATAATGAATAAGGTAATCTGTGAAGGAGCTCAAATGAGGATTACCGCATCAAGTAGCTCACTGGCTCACATATAGCTGTAAGACCAATTTTGACTTGGGGTATGTTGGTATGGTGGCCAATAACAGAAAGAAATAAGCGTAAATAAAACGTATGGGAAGAATACAAGAAGCGGACAGTATTTGTATCAGTGGGGCTTTCAGAACAACGCTAAGCCAGGCGCTTAACTTGACTTTACTTTTACTGCCAACAGACTTGTTCAGTAAGCAAATGGCAGCGAAGTCAGCTGTTAGACTATGGAAATCTTTCCTTACAGTCGCTAGTAACAAGTGGCATTCCATGATATCTAAAACGTAACACTTTCTTCCCATTACCACGGATTTTTGAAATCCTACATAATTGATTCTAAATTCGGTTTCTAATATTAGCTTCCCTGTCAGAGAAGAGTGTGAAAGTGGCGAGGTAGACGATAGCGCAGGGATAAGCACCTATACATATGGTTCCAAACTAGATAAGCGAGTGGGAGGTGGTGTTTCCTCTGCAAAAATAGATACCAAAATTGCCTTTCGTCTACCTGATCACTGTAGTGTCTTCCAAGTGGAGATCACAGCAATTAAAAAAGGCTTTTCGTTCTGATAAGAACTATATTTACGTATATATACAGATAGTCAGGCGAATTTAGGATCATTAAAATCTCTTATAATCTTTAAATCTCATCTAAGTTAGTAAAGAAATGTCTTCGTCACTTAGGGGATCTAACATGCTATTTCACGATGAGCCTGCAATGGGTGCCAGGATATAGGAATGTGCCAAAGAACTGTGCAGAAGATGAACTAGGTAGAGCAGGCACCAACCAACAATTCGACAACAGAAAAGAAGGAATTTGTATGCCTCTGGCTACTTGCAGATGTATAATCGACAAAGATGTTATAAACTTAGCTGTGTCTCGATGGAATCAATCTCTGACTTGCTCAAAAAGCTGGCAAAGGTGGCATGAATGGGGCTTGGACTGCACAACTATTAAAATTCAAATGGAACAACATAAGAACTCTAGTTGGCGTGCTAATTGGTCACCGTCTAATAAGAAGACATTTTAGCCGACGAAACGCCTCTAATGGCTGTTGTTACAGCTGAGTAGGAGATAGTTAAACATCCTCTATGCTATTGTAAAGCTCAACATAGGAAAAAAATTTCGACTATTGATCTAGTGTTTTTCATGAGTTCACGGAGCTTGCTCAGATAAAATTTCTGGTACTGATGAACTTCAGAAGAAGCATTGAGTGGGTCAAAAAGAAGCCAATAGAGTCAAAATGGTTCTCCTAAGAGCCAAGGTGCGACGTGAGACAGCCACTTTACCAATTTACGTTAATGAGCGGCATACAGTGTTAAGGCCAAAGTTTAAATATTTAATATGTATCAACCACACGGTTCTCCATGTAGGTGCGCACATCATATTTGCCAAGCCTTACATCTTCAAACGGAGGATAAAAGTATAACTCAGGTGTAGCTAAGTTAATGATTGTCTAAGGGTGATCCATTTCCCTACTTATTTAAAGAAAAAACACGGAGATTTTTTAAATTATTTAACGAGGAATGTATTATCGTTCAAAAGAATATTATTATATTTTTTTCGAAGATTATCTTTTTCAAATGTTAGTCGTGGCTATGTTTCAGATGGTCCATCCGTGGAGTCGAATTTTGAATGTGCAAAAATGCTGTGCTTAAGTGCTTGCGTGGAATATTTAAATTAAATATTTAATTTTTTTTAATATCTTGATTAATATATTTTTGCCTAATATATTACATGCAACAAAACCAGCATAGTTACAACATGCACGACAAGGTGTATCACAAGTACGCGCCTCTTCAACAAATAAGCACACTTGTTCAAAAGCATATTCTCATACTAACAACAGTATACACAAATATACGAAATACATATCCAAAGGTACTTATATGCCTAAGTGAAGATGCCTTTGCCAAATAATCACGAGGCATGCCTTAAGTGCGCCGACAAGCACCAGATTTGACGACAAAATAGAAACAAATAAGAAATTCACACATGGGAATATACAAATTGAAATTTGTAAAATGGCATTCCAAATTCAAAAGCCCTTCTGCATATGTATCTGTATGTATATATGTAAATATGTGAGTGGGTACTTCAATGCGTGTTTCAGCAGCGAAATGACACCGACTTGGCGTGTCAGCTTTGATTTCACGACTTATTCATTTATTTGTGCACTCACATACAAACAACCTGCCAAAGTACTTCTTGGTGTTTTTTGCTTTCTACCGCTTGTTCTTCATCTGTGTCTTTTTGCCGTTGCGCTTGAGTGTGTTTATAAAATTCGCAACGATTTAATTAGCGCCGCGTGTTGAAAGTCAGTCAGCGCGCAGCGAACGCGCGGCGCGTGTTGTTTTCTATGGGAAATTAGCGCCGTCTTCACTGGCTTTTTGCGTCTCTTCCGTTGCTTTGCATATATTTTAAATTAGCATCCTTTCCTCCTGTCTTTTGGCTTTTGTGTTTTTGGCGTCGTCGTCGTCGTCGTCGTCTTGTTGCTCGTTTGTTTTCATGTCGTCGTTGTTGACGCCCTTTGCATTGTAAATTACAGACTGTCTGTCTGAATGTGTTTTTCGTTGTTTCGCTCTTTAATTTAATTTTGACTTCGGCGAATTGCGGCCATCCATGCAGTTGTTTATATGTAATGTAAATATGTATGTATGTTGGTGTGTATGTGTTACCAAATAAAATTGTATATGGTACAAGCAATTTCTAACTCATATTTTTTTGTGTTGTTTGGTTTCAGAATTTAATTTGCAGGCGTATGCAAATTACTACGTTCAGTTATTTTTTAAAAAATAATTGCATTCTGTTATATTTTTATATCTCTAAAATACAAATTGCAGTAATTCTGGAGGTAATTCTCCAGGACAAAATATTAAAAATACTCATATATAATTTTTCTTCTCTTTGCAGGTAAATACTACTTAAATAATATCGAATAAACGCACAGAGCCTATTTTGAATTGTAAGCAAATATTAAATTTCATCTGATATTTATAATATTTATAATCTTCCCTTTTTTATGAATTATACAAACTAGTGAACTAGAAAAATTATTTAAAAAATAATTCATAATAGTCGGAAAGGAAAGATAAAATAACAAACACTAAGGGAAAAATTATTTACGGGCGATCTGAGTTCAGGAAAAGGATAGGAAAATTTTTGAAAAAACTTACCATAGTAATATCTTTTATAAATTTTTTATACCCATAAACAAATTAATATTTGGCTTGAGGTTTTTTTGCTTGAGAACTAGAATTTTATCGATAATAGGCCAATATAAGGAGAAATAATGAATATTATAAATAAAAAATACTGTATAGACTGCATTTCCACCAAATTTCGTGGAAGGAAATTATTGTTTGTAAAGCCCAAAAATTTGGTTATGTGAATATTCCACATAAATTTTGAGGCTATACGAAAAAAGGCTAATAAAACAGGTAAAGCTGCTTTCATTATCTACAATTTTTCCATATAACTTTTTTCTATAAGACTTACAGTTTCGCCAGAAATCGAGATAAACTCTTCTGTACCCTAAAAAACCCAGTCACGCCGCTCCCCTTCCTTTTCCCGGCCAGAGATCGCTACACATGTCAACCAATGGCAGAAGCTTGCTAAATTCCATTTATGTCATATGAGCTTCCAAAACCATGAAGGCAGTGGTAGAAAAGTTTGTACAGATGAAAACATAAGAAAATCTTAAAAATTATCCTTACTATTGATTCTGCCTCTTATCAACATTTTTTAAAAAGCGGTTGTCTAATTGTAGAAAATTTCAAATAAAATCAAAAATTAGTGATTATTTAAATCTTTTAATTATCTGGTTTATTCTTTATATATCTTTACTGGAAATAAGTTACAAAAATTGAAGTTTGATCTATAAATTTTCTACTTTTTGGATTTTTCTAGCAGACAATTGTACTTTCCTTACAAAGCTACAACTATATAAAGTTCCGATAGCTTACTATTTCACCTCATGCAGTAATCTTAATATCGGGAATACTTTGCTACCAAAAGGTTAGCTTTTTGGAAGCAGCATAGGTTTAACATAGCACTCACTCTTCTAGGTATGAAGATCGAATTTCTGTAGACCCCTACTAAATCTGTTCAAACAGTACCTGTTCTCTAAGATCGAAAGTTGCAAAGGCAAATAATCCATCGTCCATCATCGCTTACAAATTATTTTTCAAAAGTACCTATTCACTCTCTTTTACCGACGACTTTTTCTATCAGCTTTTAGCATATCCATAAGTCAATCTTTTGCTAAATATTACACTTACTTTGGAGAGAATTTTGGATTTTTGGCAAGCTATCTTTCTGGGAACACATAGTTACTAAAAGAAATGCACCTGTGAAGGGTATATTAGCTACGGCGCAGCCGAAGTTAAGGTTATTTCTTGTTATTATTCCTTTTGATTATTTTTGGTTTTGTTAATATGTCAATGTTATTGGCCGAACCTATGGGGTAAATTTTCTAAAAATAATGATTTTCTTCAAACATTTCTACTTCACCCAAAAACCTCAAAATCGCCACTACATTGATCAACTAGGTACGTACATTTACCAAGTACTAACCTAGACTAACCTTCTATAGTTTTACGCCAAATCCAATTACAATATATTTCATCACAATATTTTTTAATGAGAATTTAATCAGCTAACTTGAAAAAATATAAGCGCCGCAGCACATAAATCAAAAAAATGCTTTGAAAAAAAGAGCAAAACTTCGTAAAAACGTGAAAAATTAATCCACTCTAAATAATTTGAATTATTGCGACAGCAAAGAAGAGAAAACGCCGGGTCGCTGGCGCGCATTTGTGTGTATGTGCGTGCGAATGAGTTAGTGAGTATGAGTTGCGAATTGAATTATGGCCAGCAGAAGCGATGGAGCGCGAATGATGTGCGATTTCATTCCTGTGTATGTGTGTGTGTTGTTGGTGCTGTGCATGGCTTTTTTTCATCAAAAACCTATTAAACACCAAAATGGTTGCATTAGCAAAGGCCAACAGGCAGATTACAATAGCAAAAACAATGTTGGCATAAGTTAAACACACACACACATAAATTAGGCATACTTTTGTAGCAAATATGTGTGAAGAACGAGCGAACAGTGAAATTATTGCCAGCGCGTTGGAACGGCAAATGTGTATATGTGTGTGCATTTATGTTTGTATGTGTGTGTATGCACACGAAAGAATGTGCAAATGAATGGCGTCAGCAAAGTGTTTGGACAAAGCGGCCGATGAAATGTGTGAACACAGCGAAGTGCGCAACTAGAAACAACACCAGCGCCATTATAAGGACGCTAACATACATACTTGTGATATGTATGTATGTGTGAGGCTGCAAATGGCGCGCAGCAAGCAAACAGTGTTAGAGCAGAAGTCACGGCGCGCAGCGTTCGCCGCAATTTAGATATGGCACAGGCACGCCTGCCTTGGCGGCGCGTCATGTGGCATGCAGCGCGCACAATGCGGAGGCAAGCATCCAAAGTAAGCATTGCTGCTGCAGCTGCTGCATATTTCCATGTCATGGTTGCGTTGTGCGCAACTGTTTGCGCTCAGCAGTGTTTGCCGCAACGCAGCGGCAAGTTATGATTCATAATTTAAAATTTCACAGCGCGAATGCTGGCCAAAGAAATTTCGCTGGCGCATGCCTTGACTTGTGTTGCAGGAAGCTGAATGCCGTTTTTCACTTATGCTACCGCGCTATTGCCTACTGTGTAGCATATAGTACATATATGTCAGGAGCTATGTGTGCGTGTTGAGTATATATGGGCTGGTTTGGTTGTCGTACTTTCTAAATTGCTTTTATCAAAACTTTTTATTGTAGAAAATAGAAGTTAAAGAGTTTCTTTCATTTTTTATTAATTAATTAATTATTCAGCTTTTGTTCCCACAAAAATATGTCGCTTGTATTTAAAGTTTGTTAGTAATTTTATTTTGAAGAAAACGCTCTTCTCTTCTTCCGTGAAGAGGAATCTAGTGCAAGTACCACTGGTTGAGTTTATGTTGCTACCTTTTGGGATGCAGAGAGGAGTGCAGAGAAGTTTTTGAAAATAACGGTAATGAATGCTGCTCAATTTTAGTCTTCGTTATGATATAAACTTTTACAATTTCGATCTTTAATTACCTTATCAAAATTCCAAGTGTAGGCAGGTCTAACGCAGTGAAGGTCTGCTTCCCCTATAGCTTAGCCAGCGTAGCCGCTGTCTCAAATTTCACTGAAATATGTCAATGTCGTCGTATATCTCGTACAGCTCATCGTTCCATCGACCGCGTATAGCAGGACGGGGATGATGAGTGACTTAAAAAGTTTGATCTTGGGTCGTCGAGAGAAAACTTTACTTCTCAATTGCCTACTTAGTCTGAAGAAGCCACTGTTGGCAAGAGATATACAGGTTCAAAGATATATGAAATTATCTACGACTTCGAAGTTATGACTGTCAACAGTGACGTGAGAACCAAGTCGCGAGTTCGACGACTATTTCGTCTTGTCCTCGTTCACTACCAGACCCATTTACTTTGCTTCCTTGTCCATTCTGGAGAAGACAGAACTTGTTGAGACCAATAATATCAATGTCATCGGCAGCTGATCTCTCTCATAGAAGAACGTACCTGTTCGATTAAGTTCTGCAGCTCGAATTATTTCCTCCAAGAGTAGATTAAAGAAGTTGCACGATAGGGAGTTGCCTTGCCTGTAACCTCGTTTGGTATCGAACGGCTCGGAGAGGTTCTTCCCGTTCCTGTCACAGCTTTTGATATTGCTCAACGTCAGTCCACACAGCCGTGTTAGTTTTGCGGGGATACCAAATTCAGACATGGCAGCATAAAAGCAAGTCCTTTTTGTGCTGTCGAAAACAGCTTTGAAATCGACGAATAGATGTTGAGTGCCAATCCACTTTTCACGAGTCTTTTCCAACGTAGGCTTTAATCTTTTTCACACACATATTGAGTAGGCTTATCACACTGTAGTTGGCGCAGATTGTGGGGTCTCCATTTTTGTGAATTAGACGGAGCACACTTAAGCATCAAACGTTGGGCATGCTTTCATCCAACCATATTCTACAAAGAAGCTGCCGTTTTGTTGTTCTTCAGACGGGTAATCGCTATTCTAACTTCTTCATATTCGGTCCATGGAACGACCGCTCGTTCGTCATCGATTGGGAAATCGGGTTCACCTTCTCCCGGCGTTATGCTTTCACTGCCAATCAGCAGGCTGGACTAAGAGAAACGAACCTGTTTTTTAACTTTTAGCAACAAAATAGATTTTTTTCAGGAAAATCTTAGATTTTATATATTATAAATCGTGTATCATAAAAGTTTTCTTAAGATGAATATTATTTTATATCCGTTAGTTAAATCAAATTTGTAAAAGGAATTTTTATGCTACTTTTTTACTACCAAGACTTCGTACTCACGGAAAGCTACTTTTGCTTCACCAACATGTTTCACACATAGATACATATATTTTTCTATATACCATACTCAATATACATACATAAGCCGCAATAAATCTGTATGTCTATAAAATAAAAAAAAAAACCGAGCAGGCAGTAGGCACTGTAATCGTATGTGGCACAATGCTACAGGCATTTGTGAATTTTACTACTATTTTATAACATCTACTACTTTCTTTACTTTTTCGAATTTAAACTTTTCCCCTTTTTCATTTAGTTTTGTGCCACATTCACTTTTGCGGCTGGCAATAAAATCCACTAAAACTAAAAAATTTATGAGCGCTTCGTGCGGCGTCGGAACTTGCGGCCATTTTAAGTGCGTATTTTGTAACAACGTTTTTTCTTCTTATTGTTGTTATTCTTGTTTTTGGTTTAACTCCACATTTTTAAGCTTTTCGTTTCGCCTTTGTTGTTGTTATTGTCTTCACGTAGTTTTACTTAATTGAATTATATCGGATGCTGGCAGCAGTGCAACACGCCGCCAACTGTAAATGTGTTTATTGTTGCTGTTTTTTATTACAGTTACGTCTGTTATACTTAGCGTCAGTTTACAGTTGCTTCATGCGCCCTTCACCAGTTCATAAATAAAAGTTTTATGTTGCAAGTTGCACAAATGTTGCAGCAACGCGCAAATTTTGTTGTGGTTTTTGTTATTATTGGCCTGACAATAAGCGCATTTATTAAGAAATATAACCTTAATGTCGTCGGCGATTTTAACGTACGCGCTGAAAACGCTGCAACAGCAACCGGGATGCGTGTGTGTAACGAAAAATGATAACACATACACATATACACATATACAAAAACACACAGAAGCTATTTTCGTTTATAAAAATTATACTTTTAACTTGTATGAGTATTTGCATCTGTACACATATCTGTATCTGCTATTTTTCAATTTTAAAATTTGTGGTGCTTAAGTGAATTGTTTGCATGCAACTTTTACTCTCTTCTGTATGTGTGCATTTCTGTGTGTGTGTGTCGCTTCCTTTTTTATGTCACCGCGATCCTTTCTGTCTGTTGATCGCAAGTTTGGCTTTCATTTATATGTTTTTCCGCTTAAATGTTTGTATTGTTGCTGTTCAGCGCCTAAAAGCGCGCAACAACTTTCCGCTGCAAGTGGGTTAGTAACAATTTATTGCCTTTTTACATGAAATTTATTTCAATTTGGTCGCAATGCATTTTATCGCACTGTTGCAAGTTCGTTACTGATAAAATCGCTTTGGGCGTGTGTGTTTGTAAATATACGTGTGTGCGTGAGTATTTTTTATTGCTAGTTGATTGTCGATTTTCGACTGAAGCACAATTTATTGAAGTAATAGCTGTTGTTTCTTGCTCCATCGGGCTGTGAGTTCTCGGATTTCTTATTTCGGATTTTAAGTTATGTAATAGTTGTCGTTAATACTTTAACTGATGTGTCGTTTATTAATAATACCAAATTTAAAAATATTTTTAACAAAAGAAGAAATTTTTCTATAATAAAAATTTCGGTTGAGACCTCTAGTTTTTTCATGAAGACAGCGACTAAGAACCTCTCAAAACCATAAAATAAAAGAAGAACAAATATTTATTGGTTATTCATTGAGATCTAGACTTTTAAGTCGATATAGGATACAACAAGAAAAAACGCTAAAAATTATAAAATGTTTTTTTATCTTTTAATCATTTTTGTTTCAAAGCAAGTTCCAAATTGTTCAGAAGAAAACATATAACGCCCTTTAATGTATACTTACAAATAGTCAGCATGATGTGCTGAGTCTGTACATATGCAAACTATTCACGTAGTTGTTGAAATATTTTACCTAAAATACGTCTCTATACGTCCTCTTCTTCAAAGGAACAGCTAATTTCTTGGAACCGTCAATATCAAACAACTTTAGCTTAAAACTACCGTAGAAACTGCACGATCGAAATCAAGTTGTTTTATTGGAAAATTTTTTATTTTACGGGATATCTTCGCGAAATTCGGCACGAAGTATTCCCCAAAGCATTCCTACAATTCTACGCCAGTAAAGAAGAAAAAGTCTTAAAATCTCCGAAGAAATTGTTCAGATCGGCCTACTATAGCACATCGTTGCCATACAAACTGACCTGTCAACAACAAGTTAAAGACCTCTTCATACCCTTTTATGCTATAAGAAATCCACCTGTGAAGAGAATTATAACTTCGGTGCAGCCGAAATTAATAACTTTTCTTGTTTCTAGACAACCTTTCTCAAGGAGACAACAAAAATACATATACAATAGGTGTTAACGTTCTTATTACTGCATGGTGTTTGACCAAGTTTCCAATTCTGGCAATGAATGCCAATTTCTATAATTAGTACAGCTTTATTTTATTTTGTGGGTGGATACTTTATTAAACGATTAGGAAAAACGAAAGCGCCAAATGCTTCTCAAAAAAGTACTTTAGACGGCTTCAGTTTATGTGAGTTGACAGGTTGTGGTAACTGAAAAGCTGAAGAATATGTCAATTCCAGAATATATGTATGTCTAAATTGAGAATTTTTCGACTACTACCCCTTTTGTATGTACTTCCACTAAGGGGCATTGGTCTTCGAGTTAATCAAAAAATGAAAAACTGCAATTTGAAAGTTTTATTTATTTATTTATTTTATTTTTTTTTTGGTTTAAGAATATGAAGAGACTATCGAATTAACCTAACCAAATTTTAATGCAAAATAGGTAAAGCTGATCCTTCAAGGTTAATGAACAAAAATAATGACTTCCAATATATCGTCACCTGAAATATAAAATAAGGTAACAACATTTTCGGAAATTTACAGTGGCATGAATGCAACGCGAAATTAAATGGAACATGAAAAAAATTTTAATATTATTTAAAACTGATTTATATCTGAGGGCGGAACCTGAAAATGTTGGACATATGTAATATTATGTATGTAATTTGACGTAGTGTATCGTAATCATTAAGACACTCAATTTCGAATTTTTTGATGATACGATATTTTACATTTCAGGTGACGATATTTTTATTATTATTATAATCTAGCATTAGAAAATAGTATTATAGCTTAAATAATATGTTGGTGTTGATTCTTGTGCCTTGTGCCTGTGTAGGGGAACACTTACCACCTTGACAAATTGCACTTCGCTACAACTAAAATTCAATTGCTTCAAATGCGACAAGAAAGCCTTCGATCGGTAACCAACCCTTTCTACTTGTTGGGCCGTGTAAAGTTGTGTTGTGTGTTTAAGTATTATCTATATATTGCTGTTGAGTATTTGTGTATGTGCTGGTGTTCGCAAGTGTGGTGTGTTGTGGGTGTCAGTGTTGTGACTTGTAGAATGGTGTGTAAGCGGGCGGGAAATTAGACTTATTTAACCAGATTGAGATTCAAAAAGATACTATCATAAGTATTAGTAACGATTAGTTCATTATTTTATTTTTCACTTCAAAGCACTCTATTCGAAAATTATCATTAGTTGCTTCAATGAAGTAGATTCATTGGCCAGAAGAGTTCGACTTACTTTTCTTACACCACATTGAAATTATAATGGGGAAATCAGACTATATATAAGGCTTATGAACAAGAACGACTGATGTTAAAATGAAATAAAATACTGAAATTTATGCAGATAATGTTATGTCATTTATTATTTGAACAACATGTTCACCAAATGGCCACCAACTTCGGCTATAATGCACTGAATATTATCTTCGACTTCCACGAACGTTGTGGCTCGTCGTCCTGTTGGAAATTGAGTTCGTCCTTGTAGACTTTATCAAATTTTGGGAAACAAAATCGTTCAACATCGTGATATCACGCTCGCTAATAATATCAACTGCATTTCTTGCCTCATTTCGAAAGAAATAAGGCTCAATGAAGCCACCATAGCAAAATCCGCACCAAACGGTGCACCTTACTTATATTACTTATATATCCTACAACTTGACATCCTCAATTCTAACACTTTCTTCAATACATTCCGTCTTTTTATTCATGCTTCCTTTCCACTTTGGTTCGCCTCTCACAATTTTGTTCAATTAAAAACTTGCAAGCCTTTGTTATTCTAGCTCCTGTGTTGTTATTCTAAGTTGTCACATATGTTGGACATCTTCTGCTTCTTTGAAATTCTTCTGCACTAGAGCTTCTACTTACATACTTCCTCCTGTCACATATGACTCTCTCACCTAAGCCCTTTAATTTGACAAAACCCAAAAAGTGGTGAGCTGCATTAAAACTTCTCCTCGCTGTTGTTTTCTTAACGCCGTCCAAACTTTTTGTGTAAACAAGGAAAGAAAGAATAGCGGGAAAAGATTGTAAATTGATCGGTACGGTTGCTGATATCGGGTATCAAAGGTGCAAAAGGATGCCCTTCAAGAAATCTTTGGCTTAAAATTTTTTAGTTGCTAATTTGGTGTATTTTTAGAGACACTAATACCTCTTGGGGCTTACTTGAAAACAAGCAGACATGCCACAGCTGCACCTCTCTGATTTAGCACATTCATTTAGTACCCTTCCGTTCAATAATTTGCCGACAATTGGTCGCCCCTCACTGCACATGGACCGGATAGTTGCGAGATGCCACAAAAGATTAGAATGAATACCCTGGTGTAACGGCAAAGCAATCTGCGGCACATTGCTCGCAAATAAAAGAGCGTGTGGCATGAAGTAAATAACCAGGTAGAGGATTTACTCGTTATAACGGCAAACGGCAAACTTTCAACGTTGTGAGTTTGTGGTTTGTTTGGTTAACTTTAGCCCGCATTTTTGTTGTTGTGCGGTTTTCTTAGTTGAGTTTGTTTAAAGTTCCATGGCATTTTGTGGGTACAAGTATAATTAGAAAATAAACTTGTACAACTTGCCACAGCAGACGCTGAACGACAAAACAACGTAGCAAGCGAGAACGAAGTCTTAATTGCTGAAGTTCTTGCCGGCCGCAAGGCAAACACGAAATCAAATTGAAAGAGAGAGAAAGTAAGAGAGTATAAGAGGGGGAGAAATAGGTTTAAAAATAACTAATAAATACAACAACAAATAATTTTAATGCGGCTGCAACGAAGCTGTAAACAGGTGCACAAGTAGTTGATTTTTATCGATCAGATTGTATGACAGCCATATGCTATAGTTTTTGGATCAGAACGATTTTTTCGCAGATTGCATCATTGTTTTAAAAAACACTTCTTCTTAAATTTTTTGCAGATACCTCTTCAAAAAAGAAAGTTTTTCATACAACGACATCATTTTAATCCCTCAATTTGTATGGCAACCATATGCTATAGTGGTCCGATCTGAACAATTCCTTCGGGTATAATGTCGTTGCCTTAAAAAATAAACTATGCCAAATCTCATGAATATATCTTGTTAAATAAAAAAGTTTTTTTTATACAAGAACTTAATTTGAATCGTTCAGTTTCTATGACAGCTATATGCTATAGTAGTCTGATATCGGCGGTTCCGACAAATGAGCAGCTTATTGGAGAGAAGAAGATATGTGCAAAATTGCAGATCGATATCTCTAAAACTGTGGGAGTAGTTTGCGTATATTCAAATTAACTGACATGTGGACTGACAGATAGACATGATTTTTACATATGTCTTATAGAGACAACCTTCTGAGTACCAGATAATTCGTGGCAAATTTAATAAAAAACAAAAATAAAGAGCAAACAATCAACATAACAACCGGCGAGTACAGGGAATATCTGCCAAAATGGCAGAAGACAAATCGAAAAAAATCGTTTAACAGAGCAACTAAATACAAAACCTGCGCTTAAATTACTTAAAAATGTACCATGGATTTTAAAGGCGATTAACTGGCAACAAAAAACAAAAAAATAAAATCCAAGCAAGTAGCGGCTCCACAATAGGTGCAAATGCCCGAATTTGGCTGAAAGAAGAAAGCAAAAATGAAATAAATTGGTATAAACGTTGTTAGCAGCATGCGAAATTTACAGGATAAAAATGCGCTTATACCAGACATTATACCGTCACCGGCTATTCTTTTGTACCGCACTCCTATCTTCTCATTCCCCTCTTCATTTAACCGCTCTCGCTACATACATATCTCTATTTCACTTGTTATTCGCTTGCCTTCATTATTTGAGCATTCGCTTTGCTTTAAGCGGCTTAGCGTCGAGTTGAGTCGATTCGACTCGACTCGTCTTGCCGGCTTTCCGGATAACTGCAAATTGCTTCGTAGTAGCTTACCAATACCTACAAACGTCTATGTGGGGATTAGTTATGCTCGCTTACAAATGAAATGTTGTGTAGCTCTATTTGAAGGTGTTCAGGTGTTACAGAATGTTTCAAATGCAGTTCTCAGCATATATACTCGAGATCCGATATGTGGATATAAATGCAACTGAAGACGTATTAGTTTACATATTTTGGGTATCTTTTGTTTCTCATTGTCTTTCATCAAATAGTTGGAAAGTGATCTTCCATGGTATAATTTTTTCGTTGAGTTTTGAAGTTAAGGGCTTACACGGGTTTCATCGGGTTAAAACCAGTATTTTTCAAAAACACATTTCTCATATAAAAAATTAAATATTTTATTTACATTTTTACAAAAAATTTATAATTTCACTGAAAATTTAGCGACATTTTTTGTTTTTCAAATAGTTGAAATCGAAAAAAAATTCTTCGTCCAAGTCTTTAAAAATTTCATGAACATCGGTTGAGTAGTTCACGAGAAATGTTGCCAACCGACTTCAAAAACACAGTTTCGAGAAAAACTCATTTAAAGACGGCACACTTAGCCTAGCTAGCCTCGAGCGCATAAGTTCTCAAGGCTGTATCTCCGAAGCGTGAAAACTTAGAACAATATTCAAAAGGTGTTGTAGAATTGAATAAGACATTAAAAATAATCGATTATTTGAAAGCCGCAAATCCATGTAACCCCTTACAGGAACGCATAACTGAAATACGGCTCTCTAAAGTCTGATTCGTTAACAGATTGTTGGCATGATGTGAATTTTTCATGAAATTTTACCGCAAAGCTCTGAGGACCCCAAATCGTAGCTGTTTCCAGTTAATTAACATTTCTAAGACAAGTGATAGCTAACCTGGCGTTTTTATCGTACAAAAAACCCTCAGTGGGGTGTTGTTCACTTGAGATTCTGCAAAAATCAAGGATATTCAAATACCATTTTCAGGTTTTGGCAGCAAAATTGCTGTCTTTTTTACTTTATTGAATAAAGTGATATTTCTAAAAGCATATTTCTATGATATACCGTTATACAATTTTCATAATTGGAACTAGTTTTATTCTCGAAAGATATACTGAGCTCTGAAATATTGTACTCGGATCACAAAGTGACTTAATAGTGGTTCGCTAAGAAAGACCTGATTCCATATACATATATTATATGGGTCGAAAAAGTCTCTTCGTATTTTGTCAATAGAGGTTGTTGCAGTTGTATATCTCCAGTGCTACCAATCACACTGTGTCATATCATATAGTGTTGGAAAGGTGAGATTTTAAGCTCTATGTAACCAAAAAAAAAAAATTCGACGAAGTTGTAAAAAAGTTACAGCTACTCAAAAATAAGTGAAAATAATGAAAAATTTTCTGTATTTTGAAATTTTTTTATACAAAAGGGGAAGCATGCCAGGCAAGCCAGTAATGAAATTTGTGAAGTTTACGGAGACGATACTGCATTAGTTCACGTAGCACAACGATGGTTCGCTTGCTTCCGTTCTAGAAATTTTGAAATTTTGATTTACACCAATGAAAGTTTTAAACTGATGGAATAATGTCTCTGGCGTAAAAATGGCAAAAGGTGTTGACGAAAATGGTACATATTTGTTTATTTATTTATTATTATGAGCACAAAAAAAATTAGTTGAACTTTGATTAGAAATACGAATAGACCTTTTCGACTACCCAATACATTGGTTACCCTTCAAAACTAGTTTTTTAATTCAATTTCAAGCACTTAGTTATGCGAATCACTCTTGCGTGTCAGTAGTTTTTAACGTCTTAAAATTTTAGAAAAACATAAGAATCAAAATAAAGCTTTCAATATTTTCTAATCATGCTTAGCCGTAAACTTTCACATGAAACACACTATCTGAACGCTGTAATGCTATAAAAGTGTTTGTGTGTATCATTGAGCATGGTTTTCGGCAGATAACAGTTTAAGCTGAAAGTCCAGAACAATGCCATTGATTCTACTTCCATGGAATGCTTTGTTTCAGTGAATTCGGACATGAGTTATCATCCGATTTCGCACTGCTATGCATGAATTCTTAACGGAACATACATATGTATGTATGTTTGTACATAAGTGAGTTGAGACGATTAATTGGCATTTGCGAAAATAGCGGAATGCCAGAGCGTTCTAATGTGAGTTTTTTTAAAGCAAAGGAAACAAATCAGACGAACTGATATCAGTAATGGAAATCGATATTTTCGGATATTACACTAAAAACCTGATTTGAACTTCGCTCCACTAATTAGTTTTGCAGGAATCTTTGCTTTTCTATATTGCAAAAAATAAATTTAAAAAAGATATTTGTTAAATAAGAAAAAAATTAAAAAAAAATTTTTAAATAAGAAAAAAATTTAAGAAAAATTAAAAATTCTTCACAAAAAATTGAATATTATTTTCAACTCAGTTTAACAATGCCAAGCATTCAAGTATTTTTTTTTTAACAATTTTTAAGCTTACATAGTTTTTTCAGTTTTTGTAATAAATTATTTACGCTCCTCCCCTCTGCGGGTTCACTGACATCGCTTGCTAGTAGTTCATGGCTGCCACTGTTTACAGTAATTTTTCTCAAGCTAATGCAAATGTGTAGCTAAATGCATGTAATTATATTTAAATATGCATGAATGAGCTTGTACTCATTTTCACTTGGCTTCTACGCGCATTTCCAAAGTCGATAAATATATGGGTTTGTATGTACATATGTATGTAAATATTTGTTTATTTTCGAGGTGACTCTAATTGAATGAGTAACGCTGGCAAACAAATGCCATCGATTGTTCTCAAACATCATTGCCAAGTGCTTTTAGTTGGTAGACTGATGTTTGTTGTTGTTGTTGTTGTCGCTAAAATGTTGTTGTAATGTGTGTTTATTACTGTTGTAATTGTTTTTTTGTAGTTATTGTTGCTGTTGTGGTTATGACGGAGTTATTGTTGTTGTTTTCGTCGTTGTTTTTGTTGTGGCAGAAATGTTGTTATAATGAATTTGTAGATGAAGTATTGTTTCAATGCTGTTTTTTGTTTTTTAAATGTGTTTTGTTGATGTCGCAGACGAAACGTGTATTTTTTCGTTGTTATAGAAGAAATGCTGTTGTAATGTATTTGTTATTGTGAAAGAAGAGTTGTTGTGTTTTACTTTTCGTAATAAATTAGTGATTGCTAGGATAATGTTGTTGTTGTAATATTTAAAATGCTCTTGTAAAAAGTTTTTAATGTTGTTGTAGTGGGATAGTATTATATTGGTTGAAATGTTGTTGTAATTGTTGTTGTAGTATAAATGTTGTTGTAATTTTTTGCTATTATTGTTGTAGTTGCAATAGTGTTGTGATGTTATTCGTCGTTTTTGCTGTTGAAATGTTGTTGTAATGTGTTTTTGTTGTTGTTGTTACTTGCATCAGTACTATTTTGAAACTCGAGCAGTAGCATGCTTGTTAGAAAACGGCCAACATACGCAAATAATCATACACACCTGCAAACATATATTCACATACAAACATAGGCATATTTGTATGTATGTATGTACATATGTCTTGAAGTACAAGCACCGCGTTGCAATCAGTCCACCAACTTGACCAAGCCAAGTGCTCCAATGCTCAACTGTGTGTATAAACTGTTAAATGGATGTGGCCCAATTGCAAACGCAGGCTTGCAATGCAGATTCAAACTCTCATATATACCTACATACATACATGCAAAGAAATATAAGCGTATGTGAAATTTACTTCAGCTGCTAACAAACCCCAACTGTTGGCCAGCTAAACTGTTGTACCGTCCAGCAAAGTGTGCCACACGCAGTTCAAGGTTGTAAAGCTATTTGCACTAAAAGCTGCTGGCTGGCTACTGCTTGTTTACCTCTAATTTCGCAAGCAAGCGCACACACGAACACTTACATACATATACATATATATATATACATATATACGCACCCATATATATATATACGTATACAGAGTTTGGCATTGAAATCTGTTGGCGCTGCGGTGGCATTAGTGTACGTTTAGAGGCAATAAATAAAAGGTGAATTGTGCAAATGCAAAGCGCACCGATCTGTGGCACGCACGCAAGTGTATTTAGAGAGCCGAGATACATGCAGAGATTTATTCGTTTTTTTGTTGTGTAATGGAGTTTTGAAAGCTGGTAATGATTATGATTAAAGTGAAGATAAAATTACATGATTGTCTCAAGGTTGTCATATATTTCGAATTATCCATTTAGAGATAGTTATAGATACCCTCGGTGACCTCAGCTCAAATTGTAGACACAACGCAATGCACTAAAACATATGCCAAATATATCGTTACATAGCCAACTGAGATGAAAACTAAGTTTAGGTTAGGAGAGGTTAGGTTACACTGCCTGGCTGTCACGTCATTCACAGATCTGAGGTATTTTGTAATGTAAGATGGAAGTTCATTATTAATACTAGCTGAAGTTTGAGAACGTCAACACATTTTGCGAAGTTTAATAGAAACTTTATATCTAATTCTAATACTTCATCTAACTGCGAAACTCCTAGATAGATATCAGAGTTTAGATAATAGAGTTCTAGGTAAGGCTGAAGGAGGTGTTCCAGCGTCTCTTTGATGCATAGTTCCCTGCATTTTCTACATGTGTTATCGTGATGCCAGTAAGTTGTGACCTGTGACTAAGCCAACATTCGTCTGCAATTTTTTCGTGACCGTGTGAGTAGAAAGCTTGCGTGCTGGCCATTCAGACATTGCATCTCACCCTGATCCATCTGGCAACTCTTTTAAAAATTACTATACCTACCGCCTATATGCTTCTATTAGCCAGCTAAGCACATTTCCTAACATTGAAGAATCTTGAATTATTCCAGCCGCTTGAGAGATCACCAGAGATCTAGCTGCACGCAATAGACCCCGGCGCCTTCTCAGAACTAAAAAGAAGCGGGATAATAAAGAAGAGGCTCAAATTTGAAAGCCGAGCTTAGCTTAATGGAATCCGGTCATTCGGTAGCTCTCTTGTATAAAATTTTTTTGATTTTTGATTTGCGATAATGCACCATCTTATACTGCATTGAATATTCGTGATCATTTCGCCACATTTTCAACTAATGTTGTGCCGAAACCACCGCATTCGCCTGATTTACCTTCGAGTAACTTTTGGCTTTTCAGCAAATTCACATGACCACTCTGAGGACACTGCTTTGACTCAATTGAGGATATAAAAGCTGAAGCGAAGAAAGCTCTAATGACCAACACGACGGAGCATTTTTCCAAGTGCTATAATGACTGGAAATATCGTTGGCATAGGTGTATTGCAGCGGGAAGGGATTACTTTGAAAGAAATGAAATGGACAAAATTCACCTTTCAATTTGATCACAGTATGATAGTATGTACGCTTCATAGAATGTAAGGTAATGCGACATGGGAAATGGACCAAAACATTTGGGACCACAAATAAAAAGTTTCACTTTTAGAAGCATCCATTTTAAGTAATTATAGTAGGAGGGTGATATTGAGCTTTAAAAGCCTGCTAGAACCTCCTGTAGAAATAATGGCAATCCAAGAAAAGTTCAAAATTCAGTTTTAATTCCGCATATCGCCACCTAAAATGCAAAAAAACCAACATCATTTTTATACGTTTACAGGCGAAGGAAAAACCAAGTGACAGAAATCACTCAAATTGAAATAAAATTTGAGGCTTAGTTATAAAACGGTTGAATATTGGTTATAAAATGGTTATTTATTGGTTATTATATCTGACAGCAATTTTAAATTTTTTTTTGGATGATACGCATTGAAAATAAAGTTTCAGGTTTGGTTATAAAACGGTTATATATTGGTTATAAAATGGTTATTTATTGGTTATTATATCTGACAGCAATTTTCAATTTTTTTTGGATGATACGCCTTGAAAACAAAATCTCAGGTTTGGTTATAAAACTGTTATATATTGGTTATAAAATGGTTATTTATTGGTTTTTATATCTGACAGCGATTTAATTTTTTTTTTTTGATAATACACATTGAAAACAAAAATTTTAGATTTGGTTATAAAACGGTTATATATTGGTTATGAAATGGTTACTTATTTGTTATTATATCTGAAAACGATTTTAAATTTTTTCTGAACGATACGCTGTTTTGCATTTAAGGTGACGATATATTCACAAATATAATGGACAATTTTTTATACTGATTCTAGGCCGAATTTACTTTTTTATATCGTAGTTTGTGATATGTTGTATGATTTTCATTTTTTAGTTGTCTTAAAGGCATCCTTATAGAATTATTTTCTTCTCGCCTACAATACTTTTACCTTTGAACTGATTAAAGATTTTAAGAACTTTTTTTGCAGACTACCAGAATATCAGAAAGCATAATATAATGCTAACAGAGTTGCTTTCAGTTAACTAACTAGTTATTTTACCAACCTCAATTTCTGTGGACTAAAACGCAACAACTTTTTCTATGCACTCAGACATAGTGTTTAGTGTGGAATTAGAATATTTTCCACAGCAGCTCTCTCAACGTAATTATATAATACTAGTTAATAAGCAAAGCTATATTAAATACATAAATCTGGTATATTTCGACAAAAATCATTTATTTATTTTTACTAACTTCAGAAAATTTTACCAAAATCAATTTTTGCAAAAACTTCAAAAAACCGAAAGATCATCAAACAAAATCAATTTGTATTTTTTCCAGCCATTTGAATAGCATTAATTATCTGTTTACATCTCCACGCATTTAAGTATCTTTCTGAATTTGCATATCCGCATATCTGTTAGGCGGGCGTGGTCGCCCGAAATTAGCTGTAAAATATGTCCGTGGCAAAATCGCTGTCTGTTTCGCTGATAATAAATTCTCCGCTATTTTATAAATTATGCGCACAAGTTGATAAGTAAGAGCGTGTATTTATTTACGCGCACAAATTTCACAAATTAAATGCATTTCAGTGACACTGATTTATGTCTGCCAGCCATGTCACATACATCTACACTTATATATGTTAATGTGTGCGTGTTTTTGAAAGTTTGCTTTGAATGTTTTGCGCTTTGATTGATTGGCGATTTTTTTAGTGAGTGACTGTTCGTGGGCGTGCTTGCATAATTTTTGGATTAATTTAGCAAAATTTAATGGTGACATTTTTGGATTTTTTCTTTTATTTAAGCTGACATTTTCAATTATGCTAATATTTGAATTTGAATATGAATGATGATAGCAGTGATTATTAACATTTATTTTTGTGCTTTATATAATTGTGAATGTTCGTTAATGAATGTTAAGTTCTATTGAAAATAAAAGAAATTTAATTATTTTGTATTCCAAATCAGCTGTCAAAATATGAATAGGCCAGTAAAAATATGAATAGGTAAAAACAATAATTACAGATGCAATTATTTTTATTACTCACTCGATTTTTTTTTAAATTAATATCTATTTATTACTTTAATTAATATGGCAACACTGTTCAACTTTTTACATAGTTTAAATTTTTTTAACAAAATTCTCTTATCGTTTCAAAATTAGGAAAATAATTTTCTTTTTAACAAATTGACTTTTTATTAGATGGCAACTCAATAAAATTGAATTTCTAAAATTTACTAAATTCAATAAATGTTCTAAAAGTACTGTCTAGATTGCGTTTCTTTGAAAAAATTGTATTATACACATATCTTTTTGAGTGGAAATTTTTTAACTTCATTCAGGGATGAAAATTAACAAAATTTACAAAAATATAAATTGTTTTTTTTTTTTAACATTTTATAATGCTTTAAAAAATAAAACAAAAATAAATTCTAATTTTTTTTAAATACTGTTTTTGTTTTGCTTCGCAAAAATTAATAATTTTTGTCAGGTGGCAACCCTTTTATTTAAATATTCTTAAAACACTGCCGGTATTATGTTTTTGATAATTTTACAAAAACTTTTTTTATTTATTATGCACATATGTAAGTACATATATGAGTTAAGATTTCTTACACTTTATAAAAAGACGCTAAAATTTAATTAAAAATTATTAACAAATTTAATTTATTTTTTTTTGCTGTTATAATGACTTTAAAAATTAAAAAAATATATATAAATTTTTAAAACTTTTTCTTGCCAAATATTTATAATTTTTGTCAGGTGGTAACTCAATGATCTAAATAAATTTAAAATAATGTCATTATTATGTTTCCTATAATATTATAAAATTTTATATTACGTACTTACGTATACGAGTTAAGATATTTTTACATTTTAAACAAAGATGTTAAAAATTAATTAATAAATTTAAAAAAGATATTTTTTTTATATGTTGTTAAAATGATTTCAAAATTTTAAAAATTGAAAATTTACAATATTTTTTTTTAATTTTCTTCTTGCCAAATATTGACAATTTTTATCAGGTGGTAACTCTATGCATTCAACTAGCTTAAGCTACTGACGCAATTGTGCTTTATTAAATATAATACTTTGTTTTAATTCAAATTATTTTTGCTTTACAAAATAAGGAAAAATGCTTTGAATTGAGAAAAAATATAATTAAAAATTTTTCGAAACTTTTTCAATTATTTTTTTGAATTTCTTTCTTTTCAATAGAAAAAAATTTAAAAATATTTTTTTTAATTAATAAATATGTATGTATTAAACAATTCATTATTTCAATCAACATTTTTTTTATATAAAAAAGTCAATAATTATCAAAAATTAATAAAATTTACAATAATGCAATTAAATTTTTAATTCATTAAATTTAAATTTGAAAATAATTATTTAATTTTTAGAAATAAAAGAAAGTTTGAGAAAAGCTTCAAAATTTCAAAAATTTTGGAAACTCTTTTTGAAATAAAAATTATTTGAAGCTTTGAATTATCTTTTTTTTAATTTTTTCCCAAATTTTTTTTTGTTTACATAAATTAAATAATAATTTTCAAATTAAAATTTATTAAGATTAAAAATATTTTATAATGTTTTTAAAAAAATAAATTAACATTTTGTATTCAAATTTATTGTTTTTTTCCAAAAAATTTAAAAAGTAGTGTTTTTCTTATTTTTAATATCCAAATCACAAAACTGTCGTCCATTTGCATACAACTTTCATTTCCCCAAATTTTCTTTAATTTTTTAAAATAATTTACATTAGTCTAATCCAGTTCATTTTCCGCTAATATTATTGCATAATATGTTTTTGTTTTCTTCCTCTCTCTTTTTTCCTAACTAAAATCCGTAAATTTTCCGCAACTTTCCTCTTTCGCGCAACGTGCCACCGTTACCCAAATAAACTTCCGCTGCAGCAACTTGACATAGTGTCTACGCCTGCGCACATCCGCACGGCGCCAACAGCTGTGCGCCATACATACAATAACGGCAGCCACAATAAGAAATGTGAAAACCGGCAAGCGTTACGCAATTTGCGCTTGCTTGCAACACGTTTATTACGCAACGCTGGTGGATGTTGCAAGCAAAAAACTGAAATAACAGCTGGAGATGGAAAGGAAATATAAAACAGGTCTGCACTTTCACGTTTATAGCAAAGTAAACTGCTTGCAACACACAGGCGTACATGCCTACAAATATACTTATGTTTGTATTTATAGCTGTGAATATGTACTCATTAAGTGTGGTAAGTAGCGCAGTTCAGTTGCATGGCGCAACCAGTCAAACAAACCAAAGTTCGCACAAAGCTACAGCTTTTAAATAACTACATATGTATGTATGTGTAGATATTCATGTGTGTACCTTGAAAAAGTTGCAACTAAGCAAATGCCGCTACAAACCGTTAACTGTGCACATGCTATTTGGGCGGGCACAAGTGGCGCAGTGGTGGCATATGAAGTCAATGGCAACTAACCACTTAACCAAGCGAGGTATATGGCACAAAATGTGTGTGTGTGTGTGTGTGTGTGTGTGGAGTATATATGTACGTATATGTATGGAGTTTATTAAAGTGAAGTTCAAAGCCAAGTTGTGTCGGTGTTTTATTTAATTTTTTTTTTCTAATTTTTCTAGTTTATTTATTTTTTCTTTGCAATTTTATGTTTGCTTGCAATTCGACTTGAGAAAGAAAAAGCTATGCTAAGTTTTTTACATATCTACATATATATATGTATATTTCCTACTGTGGGTAAGCTTCTGTAAAAAATAAGCGTCTTTTTGTTTCTGCTGTTGTTGCATGCGCTTCTTGAAACGACCAAAGTCACCAAAACTTGCCGACACCGCAAAAGTGCCAGAAGAAGAAAAAATAAAACAAGAAAAGAGAAAATTTTCAACTTGAAAAGCAGCTGTCATGCCGGCACGCGACTTCATATTGCTACATACATACAAACATAAATACGTGTAGTGATATATATACATACTTATACTTATGTATATATGTACATATATACAAACAAATTTTCTGTGGACTGCTTCTATTTATTTGCATACTCAGTAAATTCAAAGCCAAAGTCAGCTGTCTCACCGCCGCTGCCAGTTGTGTTTTTTACCTTACATACGCACACACTATTTACATATATCGAAAACATTTTTTTGTAAGCTGTTGCTTTTTCGAATGTTTCGTTTTTAATTTTTTTAATTTTCAACTTGACATTGACGTTGCCGTGTGAGCTGGTCATTGCGGATATTCGGAAACTTTTATATTTATATTAGCATACATGCATATATATATGCATATATGTATACGTATATATGTACATATATGTACGTACATATGTATATGCGACTAGGTTTTTTCATTAATTAACATTTTTTTGGTATATTATTATCATTATTTCTGCCGTTCAGTTAGCTTTCATTAACTAATGTCGCTCCTTTCTAAGCAATTATGCTCGTCACAGCTTAAGAAACATATTTTTTTTTTTCAAAATACAGCTGGTTCTCAGATGTTTTATATGAAAGATGAATACTGATTCTTAGCAGCAGCAGCATATATTCTGTTTTGTTGTATACAAAAGCAGTTAATTATCAATGTGCAATCGCTAAGCAGTATATGCTTCATCTCTTTATCCAAACGAAGAAAAAAATATTGATGATTTCTGTGATAGTGATCACAATTCTCTCTCAGGCAAGATTTGATTGTCATCTATCATAAAATATTCAACAGAATGTCGTGATTATGGGACCAAAAGAGAATGATTCTCCTCGATCAAGAACATTAGCGTTTAAGGAGTCGGTTGATTTACTACGAAGCTTTTATTACAAAAATGAATCAGCAAAGTAGTACTTAGCTAACTAACTCGAATGTCGAACTAAAAAATATTGCAACCTAACCTCACCTCATCTTAATGGGGCCATAAGGTTCAAAATCGCTTTGAGTCCCACTTGAATTAAGGGGTCACTAGGGTAATCTGGCCTGTTTTTTTGAAATTTTTTTTTCATAGAAATTTTTATTCTACAATAGAACTTTTTTCATATATTTTGAGGTATACCAAGGAGTATATAAACAAATTTTCTCGGAATTTTCGATGACATCTGTCGGAGAAAAGGGTGAATGAGATGCGTTTTTTCACTGACGGACATGATTTCTCATGTTTAGATCATCTGAAACACAAAAAACACAATTTATGCTTAAAAAATACGTGAATGGTTATCGTCCCTACTAGAATCATAAAAAAATGTTGATAGATAAAGAAGTAATAAAAGTTTTTTTTTAATTTTTCCCTATGTTTTTTTATATAAATTTTGTCACAACATTGTCAATAAATTATAAAAAATTATGAATCTAGTAGGGACGATAGCCAGGCGTTTTGTGAACATTAAAAAAACAATTAAGCAAGTCGGTTGAGCAGCTCGACCAGAATCATGTCTGCTAGTTTAAAAAAGTGTGTTTTGAGAAAAACGCGTTTAAAGTTTGAGGTGCTGCACTCCGAGCGCTCCAAACGTCGAGCGGTATTATTATTTTTGGGCCTTTTTCGAAATCTTCCAATGGTAAAGTGGGTTTCTACATTAATTCTAATGGTATAAGGGAGCAGAAACTGCAAAAAAAAAAAATTAAAAAAGATTACCCTACTGACCCCTTAGAAAGAAAAAAAAAATAAATTTTCCAACTGCAACTTAAATGGAAATCTTATTTACATTACTTTTTTATACTGAAATGTCTAGTGTAATATAACCCATTCTATTCTATTTTAGTTCATAATAACTGAGTCTAGTTGAAAAGTTAAGAAAACGTCACTTAAAAAGGAAATTCTTTTTCATCAGATATATGCTAAAGGCAGTTGTTCTTTGGACTCACAACAAAACCATGAAAAATTTTAAATTATAGCAAAGTCTTTTTTCTTAAAACACTTGTCAGTTTTTTAGTTGAAGATTTCAATTCAATGTTGAAATCTACTCTCAACTCTATATGCTGTTCAAAGGACTGAACAGAAGATCTCATTAATATTTTAAGGGGTCATCCGGAGTGATGTTTTCACAAAATCGATTTTATTTGCATAAATCCAAAATCGTGCACTTATAAGCTGTGCTGGTGAAGTATTTTCCTGAAACTTAGTGTAGTTAGAAAATAACTGTAATTGGAAAATAATGTCTCTCGAGCACGTGGCCAAACGCCTAAATTTTCAAAGGTGTTTTTCTTGAAACTCCATTTTTTAAACTGGCGCCCACGATTTTTCAAAAATGATTCCTTCGATTGCTTCAAAATTTCATTGATAGACCCATCACATATGTGGCTAACGTTCATACTAAGATTTTCGAAAAATATTGAACCCCTTTTTTTGGTTATTTTAAAAAAAGTTTACATTTTTTGTTAATTCATAAATATTTTAAAAGCACACTAATAAATTCCAATGTTTTGTAGAAGATCTTATTTCCGGTGGTAGCCATCTACATTAGGGTGCTTCAAAAAAAAATTTTTAATTTTTTTTTTTCAACACTTACCCTCTCAAATGTTACTGATTGACAAGCAAAAAATCCTCCCTCAAGCCAGGCGCTGTAGCTTAATTCTAAAGGGTCGTTATTTTTTTTTAGGTTCCCATACATTTTACAAAGGAATTTTCGTTTTTTCATTCAAACTAAAATTTCACCAATTAATTTTCGTTTCTCAAAAATAACCATCAAATATTCAGAAAGTTCACTTTTCAAATTTTAAAAATTTCTGCGACAAAATTTGATTATCTCAATTGGACGATTAAGCATAGTGATTTGAAATTTGGAATGTTTTCAATAAAAATAAAAAAAGTTTCTGAGTTAACAGAATTTAATTTATAGATTAACATGCAATTGGCTTTGTTGATTTTCGGTTAGCAAGTTTGCTTGTTGTCGGATTATCAAAGAAAATAGATCATTCAAACACTCTTCTTTGGTCAAAATTCGGTTATATGTATACCGAAATGCTTAAAATTTAAATACTCAAATTAAATAATTTTATAATTACGAAATTTATATGGTTAGTTCAAAAAATTAAAAAAAAAGATTTAGTTTAAAAATCTAACTCCAAAAATTAGAGAAAAAAAATTAGCTCGTTTATGGAATCCAAAATTACTGGTCAATTCAAATAACTTATTGTATTAGAAAATCAGTCTATAATAAGGGTAATTGTACGATTTTTATCTAGTTAGAATTCAGTTGGCGATTTCTTACACTCAGTTAATATATTCCTTACAAATTTAATGCTTTCTTATGTCGAGAGTTACTTACTCATCAATTTATATATGGGTTTAAATGTTTAGTAACAATAAATGTGAATAACTAAAACTTCATTAATATCAAAAAATCTTTTTTCCTAGCCTTATATAATTTCCCTGATCTGCAGTGTATATTAACCATAAAGTGTTAGATTACCAAAATAAAAAAAAAATCTAACATTTGCTTTCTACATATACTTACTCTTACTTCGGTCATCCAACCAACGCGGTAATTATGAAAGCAGTAAAAAATGGACAAAAGAAGTTCACTCTAATTAATCCACTGAATTGTGTAATTATATTTTTGTCGTTAAACTAATAAAACTACACGCTCATTAAAAAATCTCTAATTTTACTAAAAGAGTATTATTGTATTGTAATAATTTTGCTGATTGCTTTTGCTGTATATTTTTATATTAGGCTTTTACAATTAATAGTAAAACTATACAATTATTACTTTATTTTTTTAAATTAGTATATGTATAATTTACCATACGGATCAGTGCAAGGTCTACCTTGTACACAACATTTGTAGTTTCGCACAATAGCCAAGCATGTCGGTATATTAAAGGTAAAGCAAAATTTCGTATAAAAATCCCCAAACCCCAACCACTTGAGCGTAAATTAATAAAACAATAGCGCTGGCAATTAATATGGCTTTCAAAAAAGCTGAAATATGCAAATTGCATGCTAATTAGCAACCTGAACGTCTTCACAATTTCACTGCTTTCGTCTGTATATACCTTTAGTACAACTACTTATATATATAATTTATAGCAATAATGTTTATAACATATACTTTTTACTTTCTTCCTCTTTCTTATTTCCTATAAATTTGTTTTGCTTGCTTTCTAGCTCTTACTTTTTCTCTATTTTCTTTCACAATATCTTTCACTGGTGTGCCGTCATAGCTTTCGTTTTCATTTCACACATGCGTAACTCAGCTGCAGTTCGCCGCGAGACTCTAACATTATTTATGCTAAATTTAATACACAATACTTAATGTATGCACATAATACACAATTAGCCGACTTGCTACCGTTTTTCGTGTTTTTTTTATTTTTTTTTTTGTTTTGTCTACTTTGCTTTGCTTTCTTCACTGTGCTTTCAATGCCATTCGCTTGAGGTAATGCTGTAGCTTTAGCTGTTAGCGCCAAAACTGTTCGCTGTTAACGAAAACGGAAGTTCCACGTTAAATGCGGAAAGTGTAGCGCGTTTAAAAGAAGAGGCATCTGCTGAATATATAAAAATATGTTTGTTTTGTGATAATTGTTTTTGTGTATTTAGATAAGACATTTTAAAACTGTAAGTGAAAATAAAATTGTGTTCTTACTATGTAAGTCAGTGCGAGAAATTAAGCATTTCAACCACATTAATCTGACCTGATCGTGACAAATGCTTATAAGTGTTACAAAAACTTACACCGTGTTATTTTCGAACTCAAAAAAAAGGTAATTTATCGTCTAATAATATGTAAAAAAAGTATTGATATGTATTAAAAATAGTGAGAATAGTGCCTCAATGACTCTTAAACCATAAATTAAATTGTTGACATGTTGTAAAAAAAATAAGTATCTTCTTCCTCTTTGTTGGCGAGGACACCGTTTACGTGGTTTTAGCCGAGTTTACAACAGCGAACCAGTCGTTCTTCCTTTTCACTCTTTGGCGCCAATAGTCAGTCAGGTCCTTTTTCACTTGCACCGTATACTCTCAAAGCTGCAGTGTTTTCATTCATTAATACAGGTTCCAAGATAGGCGAAATTGTCTATGAAGTTATGACTGCTAACAGTTACGTAACATCCAAATTCAGACAAACCGTCATAGAGGCAGCTCCCTTTAGAATTTTCGAAGAAGGTGGCGTGTGTCGATCCTCTTTCCACAGGTATTTTCAAAGACTTGGCGCATGCTGAATATCTGGTCGGTTATTGATTTTGCAGGCCTGAAGCCGCATTGATAAGGTCCAATCAGTTTGTTGACGGTGGGCTTTAATCTTTCACACAATACGTTCTTCCCCGCCGTTTTTGAATAGCTCGGCCGTAAATCCTTCCGCTTTGTTGTTCTTGAGACGGATAATTCTTAACGGTCTGGTCTGCCCAAAAACCCAAAAATTCCCATAAATGTGCTTTACAGCGTGTTGTCCCAGACAATCTTCTCTTGCGGATGTAAAGAGGAAAAAAATGTTCCAGGTAGAATTAATCTGAATCATTATCACATTCAGCAAGAGAGACATATACATATATTACTGGGATGAAAAAGTAAGGTGACTTTGTTTATAAAAATATATTTTTTTTATTTGTTCTTTGAAATAAATTTCCTCCTCTTTATAGTAATCCGCGTCCTATAAACAAACGAACTTTTGACAACACTTTTTGCAGTTTTCGAAAAGGCAGGAATAGTCTTGTGCTGTTACACCCTTCAAAACCTTCATTATTCGGTTTTTAACTCCTCAATCGCGTCAAAACGGCGTCTCCGTTTTCTGAGTTTATTGAATACCCAGTTTCACGGAGCCAAGGCAAGCTGAACGAAATACGTCGAGTATATTGCAAAAAAGGCGCTAAGCATCAATGCAGTATGACATGAGGCATTATCGTGATGAAGGAACCAAGTACTGTTCGAACGTGATTCTGGCCATTTCAGATAAATCACTTGATGCAAATGATATTCTTTGTTGGCAGTTTGACCCGGCGAAGCGAGTTAGGAGTGATTGTACCTCGATAATAGCCTCAGCTTACATTCTCTACTTGGAGCTAATGAAAGGCTGTTTTTCACAGAGTTGTGCTGAAATCTCTCAATATTAACAAAAAAAACACTACCTGAGCTATGCTAAAATTAAGTGGGTACTAAGAATAACTTGGCTAAAACTGCGTTAGCGGTGTACTATACACTCCAATAAAGAGGAAGACTTAGAGTAAATAAGTCCGCATTCTACAATAAGAAAAAGTTCCTTTCAAGAAAATTAGCTTTCTGTGAATGTTTACAGTTCCAGAAGAGTTGAAGAAAGGACGAAGAGAAAGTTAAACTTCGGTTCCAGAAATAGATCAAAGCTGTGTTTCAGTATATTAAAGCTGAAAATAAGAAGCATGAACCTTTTTTATAACTATTCAATAGGGTACGGTATATGCCAGGAACTCATCTGTGACCTGGCTGCTTTCACATAAATTTCAAACCGAAATTTGTTTACCTTGTATTAAAAGTAAAATGTTGTAAGCGTCAACGCAGGTAACAACAAAACAACAAAAAGTGAATGCAAGTCATTATGCAACTCTTCATACACTTTCTACTAACAAAAACTATGTTGTCGGTTACAAAATGATACCTAATGACATATTTTTCTTGCAACATACCCAGATATGCACCACATTACTTAATTTCCTAGATCTCGAGATGCCACAAACTGCAAAAATGACACATGCCTATTATGTTGCACGTTCATATAACACATTAAATGAAAATGGTAACAAATATTTCGACAGACTGGGGAAAAGTGAAAATCTATCTCACAGTGTTAACATATTTGCTCATTAACCGCATAACTGTTAACGGTTGTATCGAAGATGTTGCGGGGAAGCTATTTGCGTTTAATATCTTGTTACACTTTTCTTTGTTGTTGTTGTTGTTGTGCTTTGAAAGCTGCTGGACTACTTCGATGCAACGAAAGCGTTGCATAACACATAGAGCAAAAACAAAAACATATAAGGCTACTTATGCTCATAACCGTATTTATGTATATAACTGTATTTATGTATATACATATATATGTTTTTTCTGTGTTTTGCAGAGTACGATCTATTTAGTTTGCGCCCACAAATAGCCACATTTGCTTGATTTGCTGGCAGCGCTTTTTCTTAATTGTAGTTTTCTTTTGTTTGTGTTGTTGTTGTTTTTAGCTTTTTTATTTGTTTTACTGCATACAAATGCGCTTCTGCATTTAGGCCAGATTTGTTTGCTTTCACCGCACACGCAACAATGCATTCGAAAACAGATACCATCACCAACAACAACAACAAAAACAATAAGGTATGACTAAACAACAACAATAAGAAAAGATAAAAGCAAAAACAACTTCAAAACCAAAGCAACAAAAATAAAATATGACAAAACAACAACAATAAGGAATGACGGAACAACAACAATAGCATAAACGGAAAACAAAAACAACAACTAAACCAAAATCAACAACAAAAGGCAACAGCAATCGGGAGTAACAACAACAATAAACAGCAAAAACAACAATAAGAAAAAACAACAACAAAAATACGCAACAGCAACAGCAAATAGCAGCAAAAGCAAATAAAAGCGCTTAGGAAATGTCGCCAGAATACACACGTGCATTTATTACTTATATACATGTGTTTGTGTGTATGTGTGTGTGAGCGCGTGCCCGCATTATTGCCACCATTTGGCCAACAGCGCTCATACCAAACATAAATAAATTAAAACATACATACAAACGTATGCTTATGCACAGTTGGCCACGCGCCATGCGCCAACAAATACAACAACAAACATATAAGTGTATTTGCGCAAGCGTGCCGCGTCGCTCACAGAAAATTGGCCGCCACAGCGACTGTGATTGAGGAAGTCCAAAAACAAACACAAACACACATACATGCATACACGCATACATATATGCAAGAGCATGAGTAGAAATTTGTCGAAAAAAGCTTATCAATAAAATGTGTAATATAGCAAAACAGTGCTGCAAAGCGACACGAAATTGAATTTGGCAAAACACACACAAGCATATACATATGTATGTAGTATGTATACACAAGCTATGCGCTAACGAGGCATTGGCGTGACATGTGTAGCAATAAGTGCATTTTATGCGCGCTTTTTATATACAAACAACACATACATGCGTGTGTGTGTGCTGGCAACATTTGTTGCAATTTAAATTCCAAGCACACTCACATACACACAAAAATGTATAAATATATGCATGCATGTCTGCATTTACAACTAACTGTTCACTTGCAATGCTCATTTTTGCAATGAGCCGGTTGTGCGTTGCAAATGCGGCAGTTGCACTTAACACCAACTCCAGTAAACAAACAAACAGCTAAGCGTCGCCGTCAGCAGCGCTTTGTAGAGCGCGCAGAGGCAACTCTTGAACAAACAAATAAAAGTAATTTTATCTCTTTGCTCATGTGTGCGTGCGTGTGTATGTGTTGGAGGTGTTGCAACACGCCCGTAATTTGTTGCTGCTTTGTTGCTTTACTCTCGTTTGTGTTTTTATTTATTTTGCTGGATAATCACTCTTCGGTGCGGGCGCCTAAATGTCAACAATGCCGCTATTGTCCTATTTTGTGGCACGCACACATACACACTTTTGCGGTATGCAATTACACAATAATCTATGTAATGAAGCAAATAGCAAAGCTCTTTACGCAAATGAAATAGTTAGCTTGAATAAATGTGTTTAACGGTGCTTGTGATGGCACGCTACAATATTATTGAGGTGAAATTTCATGGTTAGGTTCTATATGGGGAACTTCGTAGAGTTCTTCGGAGGGTCTAAGGTGAAAAAAACTGGTATTCTTGCAGAGCCTGGAGAAAATATTTTTATATAAAAATAGTTGTAATCTAAAATGAGGGATATGTATATATTTTAGATAGAAATCCTGGTTAGAAGTGTTCGAAGCAATCTTAACCTCGCTTTTATCAAGAAGTTGCGAAAAATCAAACAAAAAACAGCCAAGAAAGTAATTAGTTCGCATCTAGTTATAATACGCTCAAAATTTCGATCAGTCAAAGGAGTAGAAATACACAAAAGTTTTATTATGAACCTTTTTCAGCAATTTCCAATAAATTTCCGTAAAAAGTTCTAATATTTGTCAATATATATGATAAAAATAAAAAAATGGTGAAAAGGGTGTTTGAAAATCTTTATATTTGATAAGTGGATGATAGTGGATGTAATGAATCTACTTTGTTAATATTTTTAGCATCAAATAACATTGTGGCCAGATAAAGAAATATTTTTTTTAAACGTCTCGCATATCGTTTATGGTATAGAGTTACCCATTTGAGATCACATATTTCGGAAGCTGAGGGTTTAAAGAGGTATATTTAGATTTTCCAGGGTTTTAAAATATATGTTGAAGGCACTATTTGTACTAACTTCTATTTTCATATTTTTAATAAAGTTTGATTAATTTCACACAAAGTGTAAGAACCTGGTGAAATTTCAAAATATATCTAATAGAAAGATGACCTGGTCTTTAGCCGATTTCTACCATACTCACGCACTAGATTATTTGAAATTTCTAAACAAAAAGAAAAAGGAACATCTGCCTTTTACAAGTAAAAAAGTTTCTAAAAAAGAAATTGATTTGTTCAGTCCATTTTTATGGCAGCTGTATGATATAATGGCTCGAGCTGAACTCTTTATTCAAATATAATTGCATTGCCTTAGATAATAATCTGTGCTAAATTTCGTGATGACACTTTGATAACGAAAAAAGTTTTCCACACAAGGACTTGTTTCCGATTCGTCAGTTTGTATGGCAGGTATATGGTATAGTTGTCCAATCTGCACTATTTATTGGAAAATTACAGTTATGGCCGGGATTATTTTTTGGGAAAATACAGTTATACTCGGGATTGGGAGTTGTGCCAAATTTCATGTAGATATTTTATCAAGAAACTGAGTTCGATCGGTTAATTTCTACAACAGGTATACGCTATAGTTGTCTGATCTAAACTATTTTTTGGTAAATTACAGTTATGCTCGGGATTATAGTTTAGGCCAAATTTCGTGAAGATATCTTGTCAAGGACCTGAGTTCGATCGGTTAGTTTGTATGGCAGGTATATGCTAAAGTGGTCCGATACCAGCAGTTACGTTAAATGAGCAGTTTCTTGGTGAGAAAAATTCATATGAAAAATTTTGTGTCCAAAACTCAAAACTGGGCGACTAGTTCGCGTCTATACAGACGGACAGATAGACGACTTTGTTCTTTTGAAATTTTTAATAAAACGGAGATAATTCATTGCTGTCACACGGAGAATATTCCGATGTAATATTTTGCTTACACTTTTATTCTATCTTTAAAAATAAGGCTTTGTTCAAGGGAAGTTGTGTGTGATTAATTATATGAACTGATCTGTAAACTTAATTCTTTGTTATTGAAATAAATAAATTTCAATCAACAATCAACAAATCTATTAGTATTGCCATTCTAATCGCTCGCAAAATTGCGAAAATGTAATATTTTTGATAAACATTTATGTTTCTTTTGCTAGAAATAACTTGATTTTATTTGGCTTTGCATTCTTTCGCAAATTTGTTATTAATAAAAAATGTCTACCAATCCACTTTGCCGTCATGAAAATCAACCGCTGTCAATTTACTGTCACTTCTGCTGGTCGGCTGCCACAGGCAACTAGTTGACGCGCACTACACGAAAATCTAAGCTGAAGCTATGAAGTTGACCGATTTTCTGCTCATTTTTGTTTCCTTATTTTAAGTCACAAAATTCAATTTCGACATTGCTAAAGTCATCTTGCTACTGCCATTCATTCTGAAAATTATTTCTAGCGCATTTTGGCTTTTTGGCGCATTGTTTGGAGCTTAAATTCTGCTAGTTTTAGTTTTGGTATCTGCTTCGTTTTTTAAATTTTTTATGCATTTTTTAAATACCCTTTAACTGCTACGCAATTCTATACCGTTTTATGGTGCAGATTTTATTGCCTTACCTGGCGAGCGCGGTTTAGTGGCACTTCGCTTGAATAAGAACTCACAAACATACATACAAGCCATTCAGTGGGTTCTTATATAAAAATTCGAATTGGTTTTCGTCGCAGATGCATTCGCTTTTTCTGCATTCATTCAAGCTCTAATTCGTGAAGGCATTCAGTCTACTGATGCGCATTTATTCTATATATTTTTAGTTGAAATTCATATAGTTGTGGTGATGGTAAAGGCAGCCACAGATTATGCTCAATTGAGTCGCGTAATTTTTCGTGCATTTTTAAGTCGCCGGATGGTTTCAGTTGAATAGCGAATTTTTGTTTTCTAGTTTAGTCAGAGCTATCTGTTAGGAGTTTGCTTACTGGAAATATAAATTCTTCAATATATTGTGTATCTCAAAAGTATTTCGGATCCTATAAAAAAATATGCTATTTGAAAGCCACATAACTTGTATTAAAATATGTGACAATGTAGTTTTTTTTCAGTCCCTGTCAATTTTGATCAGACGGTATGTTTTGTCGAAAAATATGTGAGACATAGACATATTGCTTATTATTTTCGAATACGTTCCATTACTTTACTGGGTTGTTTTTGGGCGTATAAATGGTGTATAATATAAAAGAAAATTTTTCTTTATGAATTTTACCCAGCCGATCTTTCAGTGGAAGTTAGTTTAGTTTGTGACTCTAATGGTATGCAATCGATTAGCTGGCAAATCATGGGTCTGCAGACCAAGGATTGTCAGGTGGTTGTACACTACGATAATGCGACCGAATATCAAGAATGAGGCAGTGGATCGGACATCAAAAGCATCGCACACTTCGATATGGATTAAACTATCGAAGCTGCAACGACTAGCATGCATCTGCGTGTCGGGTGCGATGATTCAAATGGCAGCAGGTTAAGGTAGGTTGGTAGAGGTGAAGTAATCTCATCCCAGCGCATGAACAACTTAAGTGTTGAAATATCATGAAGTCTTCTCCCAAGGAACAGCATTACTTAAAGATTAAACTTCACTAAGAAGGTAAAAATTAATCATAAAGTAAGGTTGAATGGAATAATTCCACTCTCGAGCTACTGTTTAAAGAGAGTACAATCAAGTAGTACACCGACGGCTCGAAATCGTTGGAGGAATTAGTGCAGGACTTGCAGGACCACCCACGAAACTCTCCATATCTATGGAAAGTTTTCCGAGCATTTTTCAAGCAGAGGTCTTTGCCATAAGTCGGTGTGTGGAGTTAAATATCCAACCCAACTATTTAAAGCAATTTCTGCCCACGAGATCAAATTGTTATTGGTTTAACAGTCTATCAAACGTAACCAATTGCACTTTAACTGGGTCACTGGCCATAAAGGGATAGCGGGAATGAACTGTCGGATGAGCTCGCCCGCGGTGAGTCCTCATACAATAAAGGAGCTGCTCAGCCAGGTGTAGACAGGGAGAGGTGTTGGCAACAACTCTAAGGCATGCGCCATGTCAAGTTGCTAATGTGTGGTTACGACCTCAACAGGTAATCAACCACCCAAGAGGTACACTCAGGCTACTTGTCGCATTCTACACTTGCCACTGCAAGTTAAAGAAGTACTTATATGGCATGGGCCTAGCTTCTTATTCAAATTACCTGTTCTGCGACAGGGGGCCTGAAACTCCAGAACACCTGCTTTTTCAGTTTTCAGTCTGCAGGCACATAATACAAGTCCTTGGATCTATGTTTTCAAATAGAGATCACATCACCTCATTAGCTCCTAGCAATATATTGGATTTTATCAATATGCCGGGGCTAAGTGGGTCATTGTGACTTAGGAGAGGGCACAGTAGATCTCTAGTCGCGGTGCAGTCCTCATGTATTTATCTTATCTTGACTCACTTAATACTTTAAAAATGGGCTGTTATTCTTTTTCTGATTTAAAAACTGAAATTTTTCTATTATAATGTTTATTTATCAGCAACACACTCTGATGTAAATTGAGAAGAAAAACGTGATTCGCTTACCTGTTCTTAATTAGGGGTCCAAAGGTTTCCTACAATATTTAGCATTAGCCAACCTAGTGATCAAGTGGTACATTTTTCAAAGAAGACTGGTACATTTTCTATACAGAGTACTGGTTTTCTGAATAAATATTTTCTTCGATACAGTTCAGAAATAAGTTCGCGTGATTTCTGGGACGAAGTATGTGTAAAAATGTCATAATTATTTCTTTGTTTTAAAAATGTGTAATCAATTTCCAAAAATAAAATAAAATAAGTTTATGACCAACTATCGATTTTTCTTGCAGTCTGTGGGAGACCTCTGGAAATTCAAGAATAATATATATTGACATATTTTATAATTTTTAGTTTAGCAAACTTGGTGAGGTCTTCTGTAACCTTCTTCTTTGACAGATATTTGTATGGTGATTGCATTGGCAGTGTCCATTAAACAGAAAAGGTGATGTAAAGTTGAATGTCTTTCATTTGTATAACTATTTCTTTTATTTTGACATACATTTCCGTGATTTAGATCTGTTTTAAGTTACCTACAATAGAAAATTTGTATTCAAATAGAACGCGAAACCCACTACGTGATTGGGTTCATCACATGGTTGCCAATTAGCTGTTGGCAAACTTTAAAATTTCCACTTATATCCGAAGCTTTCCAGAACATTGAAAAGAATAAGTACTCCTGTTTATCAAACTAATGTAATTTGAGTGTTTTATGAGAGGTTTCTTTATCAAAAGAGGTCAAAAAGACTCATTTCCAGTAAGTTCCAATAATATGATTATTAAAATCCTTCAACTACTAACTGAAAGGCATCTATTGTCAAAATTTCAATATCTGATTCAAATGCGGAACTTTTCCGGGTATAAGAAATTATGACTTCAAAATCCTAAAATTTCCGTACAATTAACCTTCCGTACCGAACCTTGCAATTTGTAACTGTGCCTCAATTATAGTTTCCACTCGCATAAATCCAATATTTGCAGCACACTAATTTTCCCATCTTCTTCCCTTTTGCTTGACGTTTTCTTTAACTCCGCACGCTTATTGCCGCTCACTGGCCAATCTAGTTTATCGACTGCACTCGTGCCACAATTAACTACAAATTTTCTTCAGCCCACTAAGTCACCTTTCACTATGAGGCCGCACTTCAGTCACTAGGCTATTGCCAATTTTTTCTGCATTTTTTGCGTTTTCTTTTTCGTTGCGAAACAATATTGCCATATTGGCTTGGCAATCGTTTGCAATGCGATCTCTCAGGTAGTCGCATTTTATTTGTTTCGAATCAGTGCTCCTTTGTTAATAACGGTTTTTTTGCCGACCCACTGCTTGCTATTGCATTTCAAGTTGATGCGTGTAACACACACACACACGAATATTTATGTTTGTTTGTTTATTGTTATTGCAATTTTTTGCGATCGCCGACAAGCGAATGGCAAATAAAGACTGCCAAGCGTCGTTTGTTATTACATTTTGTTGTTGTTGTTGTTGTTGCTGTTGTTGTCTATTTTGGTTCGCTGCAAACACCACTCCTCATTTATTGCATAAGTTCGGCGCTCACGCGAAGACTTTGAGGCAATTGTGAATGTGCTGTTGCACACTCGTTGCACTCTCAAGTGCTGCCAGCTTTTTGCCACTTTAGTTGTTGTCTTTTTTTGCCGCCATCTACTCTAGTTGAGTTTAACTTCTTTTCTGTGAACTGCAATCTATTAAAGCGAATATGTGTCTTTCACATTTTCGCCTTTGCCGGCATTCGCATGAACTCTTTTTGCTTTTGTTTTGGAATGCATTTATTGGCACAAAATTGTTTTTGTGTTTGTCTTGTTTTTACATTTGATCTGCTGAGCGTTTGTTATTTGAAAAATTCGTGTTCATTAGAGCGTTTCGGAGTGAATGTTTAGAGCGGTATTGCTTCAGCCATTATTTTTTTGTACCTTCGAGATTTGAAATTCTCTGTGGATTTATGCGCTTTGAGACAAATGCTTTATTTTAATAACTTTTTTATATAATTTTCCTTTCCAATTCCTTTCAAAATACTTTAATTTATAATACACCGCATTCTATGTACATATGTAATTTAAAGTTAGATTCTAAAAATATTTTAAAATTTTTCTCCAGTAAAATTTAATTTTAACTGTAATTTACAAAAATTTTCTACTTAATATTAAACATATAAGAATTCATTAAATATTTTAGATGTCATAACTTAACTAACCAAAATTTCTGCTTTATATTTTCAGGTGAGCATTGCAGTACTATTTTATCCTAGGGTCACTAGGTTAGTAATAAAAATAAGATATTTACAGAACTATATAGAACAGCTTCAAAATTTGCTAATTTATAGAAGATTACATTTTATAGGTAGTATATTTGGGTACAGAAATTTTCTTCTTCTTCCTTATAAAATACTTAAAACTCACAAGCTTTTTTAATATCCCATACCGTATACCGAAAAAATGTAATCCCAAGTATACTTTTAATAAAAATTAAAAAAAAAAACAAATTGTTTTACAATTAAGATTTTTTCTACTACTTGAAACTAGAGCTTCCTTTGGGTCATCACCTTCAGTACTCTAAATCACTGATAGGCTTATAAACACATTCAAATAAAAATAGTTTGAATTTACGATTTAAACCCGAAACTTTACATAAAAAATTAATTTTTTTTATTTCAAAAATAAATATTGGATTACACAGTTCGCAAGAGGAGAGGAATATTATAGACTTTTTCGAAAATTCACACGTTTATATATAATAATATGTAGGCAGAATGGAGAAGCCCTGGAAAAGAGGATTAGGTAAAACATCTCAGCCGCTGTTTCCAAATAGTTTTCAACATTTCTTGCAACATGAAGTCACGCTGGTCTTCATGGAAAATTATTGCCTTGTGCCTAGTTACAAATTCCGGGCGTTTGCGGTATTCGCTCGTTTCAATATAACGAGTTGTTTTCGGTAACCCCTTTAATGGTTTCACCCTGTATTTGAAGCTCATATTAGAGCACGCCCTTCTGATCTCACCAACTCCGAGCATTACCTTATCGTCATGGCTTTGCTGAATTGACTGGCTAATCAAGTTTTTTATATGATTTTTGTCATATAGGTTTGATATATTGAACTAATTTTTCATCACCAGTCTTCAACTCTTGCAAAGCGACTTCTTTTTCTTCTTGCAAGCAACTTCTCCGACATGCAAAATCGTCGCACAAGCTCTCCTGGCAGCATTTGAATAAGTTCTGCTGCTTTCGAACTTTTTGAAATGACTGCTTGAGTATTTTCTAACGATTCTGCAAGCTATTTTCTCTCATTTTCATAGAATAATGTTTCCAGGATCTTACCTCAAATAAATAACACTGATTAAAGAAGCTACAATTTCACCAATTTCAGTAGTGCTTTTGTACATCAATTATTTTTTCATGGCCAGAAAGTCGTTTCATCTTTTACTAAGCTGCGTCAGTGCCTATTTTTACTATGTCCTTAAAAGGATGATGCTTATAAATGTCATAGAAACAAAGAAATACAATCAGAGAAGATATTTGGTAAATCCCTTACTTTCCCAAAACATATGTGGAATACATTGTTGTAATCGAGTAAGGAAAATTGTAACTTAAGAGCTAATTTGTTGTCATTTTTCGATTTCAGTATAGACTTTCGCATCATGTTACACGGAAAAGGGTATTTTAAGTTTCCTACGAAGTTTGTAGCACCCATAACGAACCTTTGGAGACTCTATAAAATACATATATAAATGAACAGCATGACGAGCAGTGTCTATTTTTGCATGTCTGTTGGTATTTCTGTATATACGGGAACAGCCTCTCAGTGCTTGTATGGAAAACTTTTTCAGTTGTTGAATTATTTTCACGAAACTCGGTACATTCAATAACGCAACGTCCAAAGAAATTGTGTAGATCGGAACAGCATATACTTAGGTGTCATATAAACAGAACCGCCAGAATAATGACCTTGACTGACAAGTTTTTGTATTTGACAAGATATCATTAAGACATTTGGCATATATTATTTTCTGAGACAAAGCTTCAATATCTGAAGAATTTTTTCAAATCCGACCACCATATCATATAGCCGCCATACAAACTGAATGATAAAAATCAAGTTTTTTATGGTTACTTCGTTATATGTAAATGGGAGACCAGATATGAGACAGCTACTGAGGTTCATACTTTATTACGTTCCTCCTTGAGGGGAAATGGAAAACTCATCCCTACCACATTAATAAGCATTTCAGTTGGCGTTTAAGACTGATGTGGTCCGAGTGAAAGAACTAATTTTTTAGTACTTTGCTTTCCTTCAAGTAAATTTGTAATTCATACCATTTGTGATTATTAGCTTACTTTAGGCGGAACGTAAGCTTTCTAATTTATTTTCACAAGCACAAAAACTTAAGAACTCGCCATTCGGCAATAAATTAATTAATTTGTTATTTTAACCCTAGACGGGCATCGTTATTTTGCTGCTGTTTCCAAAACCTAATGATTGTTGGTCATTTTGACTAACAAAGCACGTCTAGGCTTAATATTTGCAAAGGTATATAAGCTGTTCCCCAACTTGAAATCATTTGAAATCATTATTTCAAGGGATTGTCTTATTACCGTCCATTGAATTTACAAATTCGTACCACTTATGACTAACAAAACCAAATTGTAATACTCCACACCGTATTTTCTAAATTGCCTTACCTCAAAAAAATAGAATTATTAATACAAATACTTAATAAGCCATTGTTGTAATAATAAACATATTCAGTTTTTTTTTTGACTTACCATAGTATTTAATTACCACCAACATATCACTTCAAATTAAAACAAGTATTTATATAAACAACTAACTCGAAAGCCAACATGGGAAATTTAGAAAAAAACGCATATGCTAATTTCATAAATCTCAGCCGTTTAGTCAGCGACACTAACTAAATATTTGTGTGTCAGAAAAGAAAAAAACAAAACTGGTGGAACAAAAATCACAGGCAAAACAACAACATACACAGCAAATAAACATATACATGAATAAACAATCAAATGTGTATGACACTCGAACGAATCTCTGTGCGTGTTTATGTATTCAAAGCAAGGTGTGCGTATATGTGTGTGTATGGGTGTGCTCGACAGTGATAACATATGTAACGGGAAAGGCGGAGGTATAAATAAATTAAACACAATTACATTAGCATTTAAATGCAGGCAGACACAAAAGGACAACAGCAGCGAGGACATGTGAGAACACGAAGCCAAGAGCAAGGACGGGAGACGAACGCCTGCGCCAAGTTGGTGTGAGTTGTGTTGGATGTGAGTTTGGTTGGCTGTTGGAGGGCAATTCAGCGGCGACTTTTGGTGGTACGATGTGAAGCGACAGCTGGCACCGGCAGGCAACAATTGTTGCTGCAGCGACTGGCTGGCAGAACTTGAGAACAACAGAAGCCTGTAAGAGTGTGTGGGTTTATAAATAAACAGTTAAGAAAATAATGTTGTGGCGGCTATAATGGGAAGTGAAATTGGAAACACATTAAAAGAGCAGTGTGAAAAAAGCTGTAGGCGAAATTAACACTAACGCAACGGGATCGAGAATCAGTGAAAGAAGAAGAAGTCCACCTAAAGCAAAGAGAAAGTAGTATGATGAAGAACGCAAGTATATGGAGTGTCGAAGTTCATTGTACATATAACACATATATTTTTAGATAACGGTACACAGAAGATTTCAAGTGATTGTTAGCACGAGCTTGTCGTTTACGCTAAAGGAGCGACTCAGTGTAGGTGTGGGAGACCTTTCAGGTGCAGGCACGTGTTTGCTGAACCTGAAAAACACGGAAGCCATACGCCGCTGTAAAGGAAAGGAGAAAAATTGTAATTGTATAATAAATTAACATAATATTTAATATGTTATCCCAGTGCAGACAAACACAATTTTCTTTGTGCTCTTTTATTGCTTGCAAGATACCTTAAAAAATATGTGAAAGGGAAATCTCATGAATTTGTTTGCATATCAACGCATCTTTAGGTGGCAGAGTCGCAGGTAATATATGTTTGTAAAAAAAGGAAAGCAGACAAGCCTCCAGTATATATTTACATATATATATATTCAGTTATTTATATATATTTATGTACACTTAAGCCCAAAAACAACGCATTCCCTAAAAAAGCAAACAAAAGTGAATATTCTTTATACATTTTCGTGCCTGCCCATCGCAGCTAATCAAATTTATGCGTCACGCCAGGACCTTTTCACCTGACGAACCAAAAGATTACGGTAGACAAAGAAATAAAAGGTACACAAAAAGCTATCAAAAAACTAACAAACCTTCTGTTTACCAAACAAAAATCCACAAGGAATACATATTCACAAATAAAAAACGATTATGAAAGAAACCCGAGGCTCACCTGTGGCGACCGGCTGCAAAAAGGTTAAACAAATTTCCATTTTTTCCCTGTTGACACTTTTGTAACATAATACACAGCATAATGTTGGTAGATAATAGCTAGCAGCGCTGGTAATAATCGCAGTCGGTGCAATAACACGCACACAATGAATACAAAAACAACAACAGCCGCTGTTTGGGTATATCAACACCTTTTCAACACACGACGGTCAATAAACGACGCGTCGACATGTGTACATAAATATTTATGTAAATTTGTTGCGGATGCAGCAAGTAATCGGTCGCCCTGTAAAGAAGAATGGAAGAAAGGGGTTGTAAATTGTAAATATTTCCTAAGCTAATATGCTTTTGATTGGAAGGGAAATGTACTGTGGACGTTTGAAAGCAAGATTTCATTATGTGAATAAGATTTAATAATTTTTATTAAAAATATAAAAGATAGTAATACGTTATATGTATATTTCAACTAAAATAATTTACCCACATGAGAAAATTAGATATATTAAAAAATTAAAAAATTTATACAAAAATATTATAAAAATTAAATTTTTTTTTAAAAAGATTATAATAGTTTTTTGGAGCTGTTGAAATATTATTGAAGTCTTTCGCCTAAACATATTTCCCGATTTTTGTGATTTTTAACGATTCCCATTGAGCTTTCATTGCTAATCCACTATGGGTACCAGTGCGTATGAGCAATATTAATCAAAATAAATTCTTCAAAGTTGCTGGGCGATTTAAAAATTTAACGATTTGTATTCATAGTTTAATACATTAGCGAATTTTCCTACCACAAACCTTAAATAATATAAGGTTTAAGGATCCAAAAACTACCACCCAATGTGAGATCCAGAAGCAAAGAAAAACAGACACTCAAGGAAGACAAATCATTACAGCAATTTTTAAAATTGTTTTAATTATTTTCAATTTTAAGAATTATTAACAATCCTTAGGGTGTAACAGAGCGCGTGATCAACATGAGACATAGTAAATTTTTCTTAACTAATTAATAACCGATTGTTAACCGATTTAAGTGCGATAATTTACCACTTATCTCCGTATGAATAACGTATATTACTCCCATAAACTTAAAATAATTCAGAAAATATTTAAAACAATTTTATACAAGTGTTTCCTCAAACTTTTAGTGAATAAGAGATCCAGGCGTAAACAACAAACGGACACTCAGGAAGTCAAATCACAACAAAAACTCTTCGTATATGAATTTTTCCAATATTGGGGGTTTCGAAAATCCTATCAAGAGAGCTTAATTTACTTTATAACTATGATCAACAGTGCGTATGAGTAACATGAGGCAAAGTAAATAATACTTAACTAATTGATAACCGATAGTTAACCGATTGTTCAACGATTTAAGTATGGAAATTGAACTGCGTATAAAGTGTATGACTCCCATGGAAAAATAATAATAGCAAATATTAAAAAATATTATTCAAGTGCTTCCAAAAATTTTACTGAATGTGATGTCCCGAATTAAACAACAAACGGACACTCAAGGTAACCAAATCACTATAATAACCTTTCACTTGGATTCTTCCGATTTTGGGGGTTCTTGGTAACCTTAAGAGAACTTCCCTAACTTTATTACTATAAGCGACAGTGCGTATTACATTACATGAATTAAGATTAACTTTTACTTAACCGCTTGCTAACCGATTGCAAACTTAAGTATTTATACGTTAATAAAAAGTGAAAAAATAAATAAAGATGACCACTATTATTTTGAAGATTTATTGATCATCATATCCAAGCGAAATATCTAAGAAATAAAACGGCTATATTTAGAAAACAGTGATAAATAAGGAATACGATTATTGTATGCCGATTTTTTTTTCGGGAGCAAATATTCAATGACATTGGATGATAACTGTTTCTTTAACATCAAATATTTATGTGATCAAACCTTTCTTTTCTTTGAACATATTTGCTAAGATAGTACCTCTCAGTAACCAACAGAGCGTATACGTAACACCATTTTAATGTTGATTTCGAGGTATTTAATAACAATTTGCAAAATTCAAATGACAAATTCAAGCACGTGCGAATGAAATATATGCCTCCACATATGCAGAAAACGCACTTTCAATTAGAAATTTTTTCCCACACGCTCAACTTCACTGCCTCCTAACTATGCTTAGTGCAAGACTATGTCATTCAAGTTCTATTATTATTATTATTATGATTATTTCCTTGCAAATTCTGCTGCACTGACAACTTCATTAAAACTTATGCCTTGCGTTAGACTTGTGTGCCACACGCTTCATTCCCGTATGTTCTGCGCCGTCATAAATCCTTATTTTCTCGACGCACTTGCCATTTTAGTTGGTATGTGGAGAGAGTAAGAAAGGCAGAATAGATATTTAATACGAGGCGTGCCTGTGGCAACTAGTTTGCACGTACGCGACGCCTGCACCAACGAAGTGGCATATAAATCAATTAATTCCTTGGCTGTGCAAAAAGTTTAATTGAAATTTTCATGCATGAACAATTTTCGGCGGCATGCAGCAGGCACGTAAATGGCATGCACAAACACACATTTAAATATGATTATACAAAATGGTAGTCACAAAAATCTTTCTACGCTTTATAGAGTTAAAGTAAAAGTTATTGATGCTGCTTAGCCGAGAGAAAGTTCGATTTTGTCGCACTAGTCGGGGGTTAATAGTTCAGTGATTGTTTTTTAACTCTTTCCTTTTGTCTATAATTCGCTCATTCCTTCTCTGTGGTTTATATTTCTATAACTTCTTGCACCACATCCAGTTCTTATTTATGTTTCCGGCTACTTCCGCTATCTTAACTCTTTCGGAACATTTTTTCACTGCTTGGACTTCCGTATCGGTTTTCATATAATTGCCTAAAATATGTTTCGCGTCATTGGTTTGCACGCTTACATACATATACACGCAGTCAGACAAATACACTCAGGGACATACAGTAACGTTCATTCCCACATATTGCCATCCGAAACCATGCAAAAACCAAATACCATCCATAATTGAAATTGGTATTCCAGCAGCAGTTTTGGTCAATTTATCAAAACTTTATTCGAGCGTGCATTGTGGCAAATATTACAAGAACAACAAAAACCATAAAAGGCTCACAAACTGCTTTTGTGTGTTTCAGCCAATGAAAGAGTGGCGTGTAGAACTCACATAAGCCGCCACATAGAAACTTGCGTGACTTCTTTGTCAGAGTGGGTGCTATGCATAGCCATTTCATTTATCTCCACGTGAAGTCCTTTATATTATTTTTTGTTGTATTAGATAAATTTGGTTATTTATGTGTAAAAATATCTGAGCTTGATTGCTTATTTCAATGTGTATGCTCAATTGCTTTCATTTTATAATTATTATCTTGCTGTAGTATTTGAATTAAATGATTAGGTTTATGTTCGCGGCAAGATAACTCATATCTTAATGATAGAAAAATTTGTGTTCAATACTCGAAAGTATATTATTCCCATAGCTATAAAATTATATAAAATACTACAAAAAATGTAAAACTCTTTCACTGGATTTAAAACTCGGAAAATGAACAATAAGCCGACTCCTAAGATCCGATTTACAACAATAACTTACATCAAATTCAAATCTGATTTTTTTCTCATTTAGTTTATTTTTAATAATTCCTGATTAAGTTTTTTAGCAGTTCTGCTATGAACCACAGTGCGTATGAGCAACCTTAGCATAAGTAAATTTTTCTTAACCCTTTGCTAACCTATTTATAAGTGTTTGATAACCGATTGCCAACAGATTTAAGTATTTATTAATAAATAAAAAGTTTAAGAATAAATTTAAATGACTTTAGTAGTACGAAATTACGATCATCATATCCAAGCAATATAGAAAAGCAATTAAACGAAAAAAAGAAAAATGTCGAATAAGTTATTTCTCTTCACACATGCTAATTTGAAAAATAAAGCTACTTGAAATTTTTTTAAACAATCCAATCCTACTCTTTAGAAAACTGAATTACAACAACAACTCATATCATATCCATATATTTTCCGAATTTGGGGTTTGTAATAATGCCTAATAATTTTTTAGTTGTTCTGCTATGAGCCACAGTGCGTATGAACAACATGAGAAGAAGTAAATTTTTCTTTACCTCTGCTTAACCTATTGATAACCGTTGGCTAACAGATTTAAGTTTTTGTGTATACCTAAGTAAAAGCTTTAAAATAAAAAGAAATAACTTTAGTACTATGAAATTATATTGACCATCACATCCAAGCAATATAGGAAAGAAATTTAGAAGAAGTTACTTCCCTTTCCATATGCTAATGTAAAGAATAGAGCCACTTGAAATTTTTTGGAAATATTTTTATAAATATTTGATAGTAAAAAGAACTACTTGAAATTTTTTTCAATGCATTTTAAGCTGTCTTGTTGAAATAAATTAAAATTATTTAAACAAAATGCAAAACTTGTCAAGAAAACGGACTTAAACAACGGCAATTAAATATTTTATTGAGTGATCTATTGAGTTCATTATATGAGAAGGGTCATTTGTTATATTTCTCTTATTTTTACTAAGCAATAATTTCTTAACTAACTAGTTTTTCATATTCTATATGTAGTGCATATAAGTATATGACATATATCGGGTGATTTTTTAAGAGCTTGATAACTTTTTTTAAAAAAAAAACGCATAAAATTTGCAAAATCTCATCGGTTCTTTATTTGAAACGTTAGATTGGTTCATGACATTTACTTTTTGAAGATAATTTCATTTAAATGTTGACCGCGGCTGCGTCTTAGGTGGTCCATTCGGAAAGTCCAATTTTGGGCAACTTTTTCGAGCATTTCGGCCGGAATAGCCCGAATTTCTTCGGAAATGTTGTCTTCCAAAGCTGGAATAGTTGCTGGCTTATTTCTGTAGACTTTAGACTTGACGTAGCCCCACAAAAAATAGTCTAAAGGCGTTAAATCGCATGATCTTGGTGGCCAACTTACGGGTCGATAAAAAAGCGGATTTTCTGCCAACTTTTCTAGGGCCCATTCACTGAAAATTCGACGTTGTGGCAGATCGTTCGGCTTCAGTTCTTGCACGAGCTGTATTTTATACGGTTTTACACCAAGATCTTTGCGTAAAATCTTCCATGTGGGTCGAATAACACAAACCCAATTGCTGCGAACGGCGACGAATCGACATTTCACGGTCTTCAGCCACACTCTCAGAAACAGACGCTAAGATGCTCTCTTCTGTACGCACTGTACGCATTCGTGTGGTTGGTTTAATGTCCAATAAAGTAAACTCAGTGCGAAACTTGGTCACAATCGCATTAATTGTTTCGCTCACTTGGTCGATTATGTAGACCATAAATCGGACGTAAAGCGCGAAACACATTTCGACCCGAACACTGATTTTGGTAATAAAATTCAATGATTTGCAAGCGTTGCTCGTTAGTAAGTCTATTCATGATGAAATGTCAAAGCATACTGAGCATCTTTCTCTTTGACACCATGTCTGAAATCCCACGTGATCTGTCAAATACTAATGCATGAAAATCCTAACCTCAAAAAAATCACCCGATACATTTGTCATATTTATCTTTGCAATCTACGTTAACGCCAGACTTAATCCCAGCACGTTTCTGTATTGCTTAATTCCTTTTGTGTTGCCATTTTTTATATGTATGTCCTATTGTGCGCAAGGCTGCCAAATTCAACACGCCTTAGCGCCCATTTCTGTGCTCGCGAAAATCCCTTCGGTATGCAGCTTAAGATGCCGTATCTGCCGAGAGCTTTAATCGTATTTGTAAATTCCAAAGCGTGTCGCTTACGTTTTCATTTCAACGTTTTTCGCTTGCTTAAAATATAAGTTTTATTCATCGATTCTTTTACCACAGACAAAAAAATTTAATAAAATAAAACTTTAATAATTAAAATTTTTTTTTGACGAGAGTTGTAGAAGAAAAAAAAATTGCTTAAAATATAAGTTTTATTTATCAATTTCTATAGACTAAAAAAAATTTATAATTTAAA